>NW_027272416.1:470000-761967 GCF_040938485.1 Diadema antillarum | reverse complement strand
ACATTAGTGGTTGTTTTGACATTTGTCGTCGACGTGTTATGACATTAGTGGTTGTTTTGACATTAGTGGGCGATTTTGACATTAGTGGGCTCTACACGGTCTCCTGCTTCCTTATTGAATCAAATGTACTGCCTTATGTGTATTACATATACAGCGTGTCCCAGAAAAAACGAAACCGGGTTTCAATGCACTTTTTTACTATCGAAATCATACATTTTCTTTATGAGATATACATCTATGGAAAGATAAACTTTTCTTCTTTCATTTGATGCACAACTCATTGTTCAAAGTTCGTGCATGACTGAGTTAGAACAATAGACAGTAATGCTACTAAATGTTCATTTGCACGAGCTAATAGCGACTTTCGATGAAGTTTTAAGACTTTTCCAGCAATCTTTTGCAAAAAGTAATAGCATAGCCTTAATATCCATTCTTTTTCCTTTCATATGATATCCCAGGCATAAAAAATGATCAACGCCTGCTCGAGAAAACTTAATTTGAAAATATGCTTCCATTTTACCCAGATAGATAGATAGTAAATTATGAGCCACTTAGCTTTCCCGACACCTGCCCAACTTGGCAGATAACAATGGCATTCGTGCTTCAATGCATTTACACAATCCTGAAGGGAGGGGTAAAATAGACCGGGGCCAGAAGATTTATTCAGCTGAAAAGGGTCACACTTTTTAATGGTCTCGTCGTATAAGGATGTGGCCAAGGGTCAATAAAATGAATTGCTGGCAAGTCACATCCTGTACCGTAAGCCTAGGGACCACAAAAAGGGACCCCGAAAAATGGATTTATTCAGCCGAAGGGGGTCACGGACAAAAGTTGGTGGATATTGTTCCTTTGGATGTACTTATCATGAAAACAGCAATGCCAGCTATTTTATCCTGTACGGGGGCCCCAGACAGTAGCCCCAAAGGGCCCCACAAATATGGTGTTATTCAGCTGAAAGGGTCACGGCTAATTTCTTTTGCAATGGAAAGTAGTTCCCATCAGAGATATCCAAAACACCAATGCCAGCTATTTTATCCTGTACGGGGCCCCAGACAGTAGCCCCAAAGGGCCCCACCCCCCCATAGGCCCTACGTACAAACACACACAAACATTGATTTTATTCAGTTGAAAAGAGTCACGGCTACTTTCTTTTGCAATGGAAGTAGTTCCCATCAGAGATATCCAAAACACCAATGCCAGCTATTTTATCCTTTACGGGGCCCCAGACGGTAGCCCCAAAGTTGCCCCCCCCCCATAGGCCATACGTACAAACATACACAAACATTGATTTTATTCGTGCAGCTGAGAAGAGTCACGGCTATTTTCTTTTGCAATGGAAGGAGTACCCATCAGAGATATCAAAAACACCAAAGCCAGCTATTTTATCCAGTACGGGGCCCCGGACAGTAGCCCCAAAGGAGCCCCCCCCCCCTCCCCCCCCCTCCCCCCCCCCTCCCCCCCCCCCCCCGGCACACACACACACACACACATTAGTTTTCATTCAGCTAAAAAGGGTCACGGATATTTCTTTTGCAGTGGAAGTAGTACCCATCAGAGATATCCAAAATACCAAAGCCAGTTATTTTATCCTGCACGGGGCCTCAGACAGTAGCCCCAAATGCCCCCTCTCCCCCTCCCCCTCCCCCTCCCCCTCCCCCCCCCCCCCCCCACACACACATTGATTTTATTCAGCTGAAAAGGGTCACGGCTAATTTCTTTTGCAATTATTTTTAAGTAGTACTCATCAGAAATATCCAAAACACCAAAGAGCCAGCTATTTTATCCTGTACGGGGCCCCAGACAGTAGCCCCAAAGTGCTCCCCCCCCCCCCCCCCCACACACACACATTAGTTTCATTCAGCTGAAAAGGGTCACGGCTAATTTCTTTTGCAATGGAAGTAGTACCCATCAGAGATATCCAAAATACCAAAGCCAGCTATTTCATCATGCATGGGGCCCCAGTCAGTAGCCCCAAATTGCTCCCTTCCCCCCCCCCCCCCCGACACACACACATTGATTTTATTCAGCTGAAAAGGGTCATGGCTACTTTCTTTTGCAATCGGAAGTAGTAGGCATACTCATCAGAGATATCCAAAACACTAACGCCAGTTATTTTATCCTGTACGGGGGTTCTAGGAACAGTACCCCCTGGAAAACCACCCTTCGGATAACTACCACCCGGATAATTACCCCCCAGGGACAATTCCCCCCTAGGGCAACTACCCCCCGGACAACTACCCTCCAAGGGCAATTACCCTCCAGGGTAATTACCCCCTAGGACAACTACCCCCCGGACAACTACCCTCCAAGGGCAATCACCCCCAGGGCAATTCCCCTTAGGAAAACTACCCCCTGGATAACTACCCCTCGGATAACTACCCCTGGATAACTACCCCCTCGGATAACTACCCCCTGGATAACTACCACCCGGATAACTACCCCCTGGATAACTACCCCCGGAGAACTACCCCCTGGATAACTACCCCCCCGGAGAACTACCCCCTGGGTAACTACCCCCCCGGAGAACTACCCCCTGGGTAACTACCCCCAGGATAACTACCCCCCCGGATAACTACCCCCCCGGATAACTACCCCCCGGATAATTACCCCCTCGGATAATTACCCCCCGGATAATTACCCCCCCCCCCGGATAATTACCCTCCGGATAACTACCCCCCCCCCCCCGATAATTACCACCAGGATAATTATCCCCAGGTTAATTACCCCCTCCTCCGATAACTAGACCCCAGATAACTTCCACCCGATAACTACACCCTCCGATAACTTCCCGAGGATGATTACCCCGGATAAGCAAGCCTACAACTCCCCTCCCCTATAACTATCAAGACGAAAATTACCCCAGGACAGTGCACCACGCCAATTACCCCCTGGGTAACTACCTCCCGGGTCATTGCCCCCCCCCCCCCCATCTTACCTTTAATAAAAAGAATATCATTACTACAGGAAACGAAGTTCTTTGTATTATTTGCCAGGAATCACGGAGATGCCATACTGATACATCATTTTATGAAAACAACATCTTAAAGATTTACGATTTGTATCGTTTGCACTTAGGACAATTTATGTAAAAGCTTAATTTCTCCCTCTGTATTTTGACTCTATGTTCATAAAAAACGAAGCTGTCCCTTCATATCCTACCCGGTAATCCAGTAAATGTCAATGCCTTTAACCAAACTATTTTCGCTAAATCTGTATTTTCTTTTACTGTTCCGAAATTTCGGATTTCTCTTGATAGTATAGTATAAAAGAAGTTTTAAGTTTGAATGCCTTTACCATTGAACTAAAGACATTTTGAAGAAATGTTACACTTCAGAATGAGTTAAACTTTTTGCAATATTTTTTAACCACAATTGTCTATCGTTTACCACAACTCCATGTAACACTTCTTTATTTTGAGGAGCTTATATCTCATGCCTCACGTGCCCTGGTTTTGACCCATCATCTTCCTCTTCCCTCTCGCTTTTCTCTGTCCACTGTGAAGGTAGTCTATTCCTGTCATTCATAACTCACCTTTCCTCTTTCTCTCATTACAAGGGATTTATCTCGTGTGTGTTCATGTGCAGTGCACTCCAGTTAAAACGAAATGCTCAGGACCGGCAGTTTTTGTTGTTTTTTTTTTTTCGTTTTAACGAAATTTCGTTGTAACCGAACAAATATAATATGCAATGTATAACGAAAAGAAGGAAACCACGCATAAAAAATTTTGTTTGTTGAATCCTCATCATACGCTGGAAAGCTATGTGAAATGGGAGAATACCTTTTTAATTTCGTTTAAATATTACATTTTAAAAAGAGCATAAAGTTGTTTGTGTTGTCACACATGTGTAGAAAATGACGGTGTAGGATTTGGTTACAGTTCGCTATTCCAAAGGTTCTTTTCTTACTAAAGTACGTTACTCCGAAGACTCCTTATTCCGAAGTTTCGCCATTCCCGGGATTCCGATGGTTTGTTTATGTGAAGGTTCGCATTTCCGCAGAATCATCATTCCGAAAGTTCATAATCTAGATCAAAATAATATATTGTTCATTTTCCGAAGGTTCGTTGATCTGAAAATGAAATGAGGTTCGTCATTCTGAAGGTTTATAAATCAAAAAAAAAAAAGAAAAAGGTTCACTAGTCAGAAAGTCCGTTGTTCCGAAGGCTTTTTCATCCGAAAATGAAATAAGGTTCGTTATTCCGAAGAAATTTTGTTAATGAAAAAAAAAGATGAGAAAGGTTAGTTATTTCGAAGATTTATTTATCTTAAGACGATTATAAAGATTGCAATTCTTAAGTTTTGTTAGTGTACTCTCCTTTTTCCACCATGGATTAACGATACTTTTTGTAATGTTCCGATTAACGAACGTTTTGAATTCCTATCATTTTCGGACTAACGAACCGTATAAGAATAAGAATAAGGACCATATTTTATTATCGAATTAACGAACCTTTGGAATAACGCCAAAATGTGCTTAATAACAAACCCTCTTTCATTTCCGAACTAACGGACATTTAGTTGTATCAGAATCTGTGTGTTTTGTATTAAAGGACTTCGGAACAATGAAACAAACCTTATCTGAATTCAAATTATTTTATTACAACAACGCAAGTTCCCCTCGGAAACTGTGCGTGATACACGGAGTGAACATTTAATGATGCGTTCGCTCATGCAGAGACGCTTTAATAATGCTTGTTCCGCTACGCATTTTCGAATGCGATCCGCATTTCGTTATAACGGAGCGCATTTCTTTTGTTTTTCTTTGTCAGTGGCGCTCAGGAAAGACTTCGTGATAACGAAAATTTTGTTATAACCGTCTTCGTTATAAGCGAATTTTGTACCATAGACTTTAATGGCGATAATTTTGGGACCAGAAGTTTTGCTTCGTTACAACGAAATTTCGTTATAACCGTGTTCGTTGTAACGGGAGTGCACTGTATCTTTATTTGTGTACTTCGTCTCTGTCTTAATTTGCTTTCTTTGCATTGTTTCATCAATTTTGTAACTATTTTACTGTTATACCGTTAACGCTCATTTCAGAATTGCCCTACTGCATTATTGGGCATATTAACAACTAGTATATCAAGGATGTGGGAAGAGATTGTCACCTCCTTGGTATGATCACTGCAGAACATTACCTCCCTTGACAATTACTCCTTATTAAAATTAGGCTCCAAACAACCCCTCTTACAATAACTCTCCCCCAGAAAATTACGTCTCTCATTGTTATTTTCGAACACATTAGCTATTTGAATTGAAAAAAAACCCAACATTTTTTCATATCGTCTGGTTTTGGTCGAGACCTAACTTCAGGTTTTAAACATCTTTTGGGTGAGATAATTAGAAACCCCTTACGAAATATTAAAGAGCATGTTATTCCAAGAAGGATTCAATTTTTTGAGAAAAAAAAATACTCTTGAAATGGCCGGGATAAAACAGAGCAGCCCTATAATGTAAAAAGGATTCTGTCAACTACAACTCTCCCTAGATCTATTCAAAAAGAGGGTGCAGGACAAAAGACTTCGTTAACAACTAGGGGTGTTTTGTAAAAAAAAAAAAAAATACCGTTAAACTCGTAATATTTTACTCTTTCTAATGAGACTAACTTATATTTGAACTGGATTTCCTCTCAAAGTGTCGAGAACATTTAATTTGAAAACTAGCACAATTCTACTTGTATGTAAAACAAGCTGTAATTTTACTCTCATGACAGATTAGGGCACCTTTTGATAAAAGTTGCCAGTTATGACATCTTGTTAGTATCTAATAATTTCAATAAAACCATGGGTTCTGCTTGATTGATAAGCTCGAGTCACTGACTTGTTACCATGGACCTGCTTTGATCGACCTACAACGATTGGTAATTGTGTGGAACTGACAGCTTGTCAGGACTGATAACTTTCATAAAACCGTGCCCGGATCCTATCAGAAATTATGGCTTTATATCGAAGAGTCCCTCGCTAATGTTAAGGGAATATGAATTGCAGTGAAATCAACTCTCCTTTTCTTATGTTTATCGTCTATCATGAGTTATAACGGTAGAAAATAAATGACAAGCCAAAAGAGTGATGACAGTGTAAGAGAAAGGTGCATCTTCTGATATGGTGTTATGAACTTATGGAAAATATACGACGGGTGGTAACTTTCGGGGGGCGGAAAGGGAGGGTTGTCCAGTAGGTAAGTATCAGGAGGGGGCGGGGGGGGGGGGGGTTCGGGGTATTGTTAATGGGGGGGGGGGGGGTAGTAATCCGGGTGGTAGTTATCCTGGGGGTAGTTATCCGGGGAGTAATTATCCGGGTGGTAGTTATCCTGGGGGTAGTTATCCGGGGGGTAGTTATCCGGGGGGTAGATATCCGGGGGGTAGTTATCCGGGGGGTAGTTCTCCGGGGGGTAGTTACCCAGGGGGTAGTTCTCCGGGGGGTAGTTATCCAGGGGGTAGTTATCCGGGGGGTAGTTATCCAGGGGGTAGTTATCCGGGTGGTAGTTATCTGGGGGGTAGTTATCCGGGGGGTAGTCATCCAGGGGGTAGTTACCCAGGGGGTAGTTATCCGGGGGGTAGATGTCCTAGGGGTAATTGCCCTTGGGGGTAGTTACCCTAGGAGGGTAGATGACCGGGTGGTAGTTTTCCTAGGGGGTAATGGCCCTGGAGGGTGATTGCCCTGGGAGGGTAGTTGTCCGGGGGGTAGTTGCCCAAAGGGGGAATAGACCTGGGGGGTAATTATCCGGGTGGTAGTTATCCGGAGGGTAGTTGCCCAGGGGGTAAGTGCCCGGATACGCTGTAGGGGGCCCCAGACAGTAGCCCCAAAGTGACCCCTACACACACACACACACACACACGCACACATTAGTTTCATTCAGCCAAAAAGGGTCACGGCTAATTTCTTTTGCAATGGAAGTATATAGTACCCATCAGAGATATCCAAAGCACCAAAGTCAGTTATTTTATCCTGTACGGGCCGGGCCCCAGACAGTAGCCCCAAAGTGCCCCCCCCCCCCTCTCTCTACATACACATACACACACACACACACACACACACACACACACACACACACACATTAGTTTCATTCAGCTGAAAAGGGTCACGGCTAATTTCTTTGCAATGGAAGTAGTACCCATCAGAGATATCCAAAATACCAAAGCCAGTTATTTTATCCTATACGGGGCCCCAGACAGTATAGCCCCAAACACGGGTATTTTTTTTTTGCACTGGAAGAAGTACCTATCAGAGATATTCAAGACACCAAGGCCAGTTATTTTATCCTGTACAGAGCCCCAGACAGTAGCTCCACAATTTCCCATCCATTATACATGTACTGTGAATCAGCTGAAAATGGTCTTACAAATTCTTTTGTAACGTAAATATCAGGGCCTACTGAACAGAGATATCACAAACACCAAAGCAAGTCATCTTATCCTGTATATGGGGTCCTATAGGTTACAGTAGCAAACCACCCATGAAATTTGCAAAGGAAGCATACTTCTGTATAGTGCACAACCGAGATGACCATATTGCGAAAACCATGCAGTCATTTCATCCTGACTGGGCCCAGTACAGTAGCCATAAAGTGCCCCTCCCCCACATAATTATTATGACATCATTTAGCTGAAAAGAGTCATAGTTGTTTTTCTTTTACAATTGAAGTAGGCCTTAGTTTACATCATAGATACCCAAAACATCAAAGCCAGTTAGGTTTTCCCAGCCAATTTCGCACTTTTGTCGGTTCATTTGATAGAAAGTTCGAATTCGTAAAATGGGTATTCAAATTGGCTGGTAACCTACGTTCATTCAAATTCGCCTTGACTTGCCGAAAAGGGTATTTCAGTCATTAAATTTCGCGAAAGACAGTTAAATTCCAAACGTGTTCATTCAAATTGAAATCATGCTATTTCTTTGTTTCAGATCATTTTCACGTGTCTTTCTATGTGTGTTTTCGTTTCATCTATAAATTACTGTTATAAAGCAGTAAAAGTATCATATTTCTTATCTAGTATAATTGGATTTGGTTGATCTGTAACGCTCCTTCTCTTTCATATACATGTCGTTATAGGTCTATACGTGTACCAGTAATGCAGATTAACTTCATTTTTTTTATAGTCATGGCAGCACAATAGATACAGACGTATATCTATAGAAGACGTAGAAAGAATTATAAAAAAAAAAAAACATTTGAGGATCATAACCTTGACTTCCTGGAATTGGCCGACCGCTCGTAATAAAGCGCTCCTAACGGCCAGATAATTTGTGGCTTCTTACTTCTTTGGATTCAAAAAGCACGTTATAAGGAAACCGACTCGAATAACTGATGATGTATCTACTCTTATTGACAACATTTTTGTAAATGATTCATTTTCTGACATTACATCTGGCATAATAGTTTCTGACGTTACTGATCATTTCCCAATTTACGCCCTTGTGTCCAGTTTTATGACTGCTAATGCTTCTCACACCCATAACCCATGTCGGAATCCAACCTTAATAAACTTAGGGAGAAATTAAGTTCAGAGGATTGGTCCACCGTATATAGTCAAAGCGACATTGATTTAGCCTTTGAAAATTTTATGAATATTTTGATTGCTAATTATGATTCTTGTGTTCCTCTCCGAAAACCTCACCATTGCTAATTATAAAAAAGTACCACGACAACCATGGGTTACAAAATCTCTTCTCAGGTCCATTAACCGCAAGAATAAATTTTTTCATAAGTATCGTAAAGATCCATCCCCTTTAAACAAATTAAGATATGTTCGTTATCGGAATATATTGACATCCATAATACGTATAGCCAAGCGAAATCATTTTTCCCGACAGTTTGTTAAATACAAATCTGATGTGAAGAGTACGTGGAAGGTGATTAATGAGGCGCTCAAACATAAAAACAATACTGATCCTCCTAAATATATTTCAGTGGACGGCCGCCAGATTAACGACCCGGTCAATATGGCGGAATCTTTCAATGATTATTTTGCAACTCTTGGTCCACATCTTGCCAGTAAAATCCCGAAATCATCAACTGAATTTTATAGATACTTAGGTAATAGGAATTCTCAATCAATATTTTTTGAACCTATTGCTGAAGAAGAAATTATAGATATTATTAAGAATTTGAACGATAAAAAAAGTTCAGGATATGATGGAATTACAAATTTTCTTTTAAAAAATGTTTTAAACGAAATCATTACTCCTCTTACATACATTTTCAATCAATCCTTATTTAATGGCAAAGTCCCCAATAAGATGAAGGTCGCAAAAGTTGTCCCTATCTTTAAGAAGGGACAGAAAGATTTGGTGAATGATTACCGACCAATTTCTTTGTTGACTTCAATCTCTAAAATTCTCGAAAGGGTGGTTTACACACGATTATTAAAATTTCTCACAAATCATAATATTCTGTCGGATTCTCAGTTTGGTTTTAGAAAACATTACAACACAACCCATGCTTTACTTACTTTTATAGACAAGGTAGCTCATGCTATAGATAGTTTTGAACATACAATTGGAGTTTTTCTTGATTTTTCTAAAGCTTTCGACACGATAGATCATGAAATCTTGTTTTATAAATTGTGTCACTATGGAATCCGCGGTACCCCCTTAGAATGGTTTAAGAGTTATTTAACAGAAAGAAAGCAATTTGTTAATATCAATAGCCATGATTCGCAATTAAAGCCTATTTCATGTGGAGTCCCGCAGGGCTCCCTCTTGGGCCCACTTTTATTTATAGTATACATAAACGATCTTCCAAAATCATCGCAAATTTTGTCATTCATTTGTTTCGCCGATGACACAAGCTTGTTTTTTTCACATCGAGACCCTAATGCATTAATAAATATGATGAATACTGAGCTCAGGTCCGTGCAATCCTGGATTTATGCGAACAAATTGTCCTTGAACATAGAAAAAACTCATTATATGGTATTTAGTAATTCTTTGAATGTTGTTCCATATGATATCAAAATAAATGATTTATGTTTAAAGCAGGTTAATAACACAAAGTTTTTAGGGCTTTGGATTGACCAAGAATTATCCTGGAAAACTCATGTTAATTTTGTAAGTAAAATTTTGTCTAGAAATATTGGGATTTTGAATAAGCTAAAACATTTTTTTCCTGGTCATATTTTGCAGAGTATATATTCTTGTTTAATATCTCCACACCTCAATTATGGAATTTTGGCGTGGGGAAATGCAATTCACTCATTACTAGATTCCCTTCTCCGTATTCAAAAGCGTGCAATAAGAATCATAAACTACGCCGGATATTTTGCCCATACCAATTGTTTTTTCCATCAAAACAGAATTCTGAAAATTTCAGACTTATTTCATTATAATCTCGGAATTTTCATGTATAAACTAACAACTAATGAATTACCATCTGTTTTTATCCACATGTTCAAAAGGAATCGTTCTATCCACTATTATCCCACTCGCCAGAGTGACGCCTATCACCTTCCCCGTACTCGCACTATTTTTGCAAAGAAGACAATTATATTTACTGGACCCAGATATTGGAATGATCTCCCTCTAGATATCACTTCTTCCTTATCTTTATTCACCTTCAAACGCAAATTAAAACAGTTATTACTTAGTGGATACACACTACCAAGCCTTTAGCAACCTTTTTATGCTCCCAGTCTTTTGTCCTTGTCCGCAGCACCAAGTTACTTAAGTTATTTCATGGTACCGATACATCTTTTAATAATACAGCATTTTTGTTATTCAAACACTGCGAGATTTGTATGCAGTCTGGCTTGTGCGATATCTATGTGGTTCATTAGTTTATTACTCATCTATTTTTTTGTACTGGTGTAATTTTAGTTGGTCAAGACAAACATATCCGTTCTCCGTGTAAAATTATATGCCTATGAACTCGGGAACCTACAGTTTTACAAGCTTTAAAGCTTTTATGTAGGCCCCATCATATTTCTTATACTTACTAGTGACATTTTCATACGATGTGACCATGTACATTTGTGTCAAGTATATTTTCTTTTTCTTTTTCTTCTACAATCAAAAGACATGATTGTATATATTTTGTACTCTTGTTTTGTTGTCAATAATTTTGTAATGCCATCATTGAGAAAATGGAAATATGAAATAAATTTGAACTGAATTTGAACGTTAATAAAAAACTGGTGTCAAAAGTCTCTTAAACGAATATGAAAACATGAAATGTTATGATGCTTACAAAACAATAACTACAATGAAAGAAAATAAGGACAGAGGTCAAGCATGAACATATCTGTTTAATTGACTGCAGAACATGTTAAATTAGATGGCCAGAAATCAATTTGAATGAACAAGCGCAGCAAGTGATCGCGTGACTATATCATTATGAATTTATGAATGAACGGATAGTGGAATGGTGTTTGTCTTATATATGGATTTCAGTTGAAAAGGTGTTATTTAGAATAAGGTTAGAGGTAATGTGAATGTTTCAATATGAATTTGAATGAAGAGATTATGACATTGAACTGCCATGTCATCTCTATAGGCGAAATTTTTGGCAAATTTAATTCAACATTAAAGAATTCGATTAAAAGAGGTGCGAAATTGGCCCGGATGCAGGGCCCTTGACAGGTATAGCCCCAAGGTATTCCCACCCCATATGAATTAAGTGTTTTTAGGTGAAAAGAGTCATGTATGCCTATTTTCCTTGGCAGTGGAATTAACAGCTGAGATACGTAAAACACAAACCCATCCAGTTATTTTTATTCTTTAAGGGGCCCCCAGCCAGTAGCTGGAAAGTGCTCCCGTATCATTTTATTCTAAGTGAAAAGAATCACTGCTATAATTTCTTTTGCAATGGAAGTAGTACTCAACGAGGTATCAAAAACACCGAAACCAGTTATATAGCTGTACGGGGCCCCACGGAGTGTTCCTAAAGTATCCCCACATGTAATTCCACTATCAAGATCTGCATCCCGATATATTCAATCTGTCAGATCGGGAGAGAGCGGCAAAAGTGTACGGGGACCGGGAGCATCGTAGCAGCAGCGTTTGGGTGATGGGGTTGGATCTGGCAATTTTACAGATCGGGAAGAAATTTTGAACTGGTTCAAAATTTCTTCCCCATCTCCCCATCAAGATTGACCTATTTTGAATAGTAGCTCAAACGGGGAGAGAGCAGTGACAGTGTAAATACCGCGGGATGAGCGTAACAATTCCAGGTTTTTCTGACGTAGTAACAGCGGCACAAGAACGGGAAGTAGTCTAAACTGGACACCGACGACATGGTCCCGCTGCTGGGCCACTTTCTTGATCAAAGCACGACCTTCTCGCTTTAACGACGCTCTCACTAAGTTCTCTACTCTCGTATAAAATCAAGGCCTGTTCCTACGACGCTTCATTCCTGCTTCGATAAAGCTGTTGGCCGCTTTAGCTACGCTGTTCCTACGCACTCCCATACTCAATTACGCATGTCTTCCGCTCTCGCCGCTCTAAAATCGAACGTAGCCGATACGCTGGAAAATGTTTGCCAGAACAGCAAAACTGATGATGATGACGATGACGTTGTCGTTGTCGCGAAAATGAAGACGAAGGAGCGCATATTTAAGAAGAAGAAGAGATGCAAACAATAATGAGAATAAAGCAAAACACTTTGGAGCTACTGTCTGGGGCCCCGTGCAGGATAAAATATCTGACTTTGGTGTTTTGGATATCCGATGGGTACTACTTCCATTGCAAAAGAAATTAGCCGTGACCCTTTCGGCTGAATGTGGTATTATATTGTGTGTGTGTGTGTGTGTGTGTAGGGGCACTTTGGGGCTTCTGTCTGGGTTCCCGTACGGGATAAAATAACTGGCTTTAGTGCTTTGGATATCTCTGATGAGTACTACTTTCGATTGCAAAAGAAAGTAGCCGTGACCCTTTTTCAGCTGAATAAAATCAATGTGTGTGTTTGTGGGGGGGGGGGGGAGGGGGAGGGGGTAAGGGGGCAATTTTGGGCTACTGTCTGGGGCCCCATGCAGGATAAAATAACTGGCTTTGGTATTTTGGATTTCTCTGATGGGTACTACTTCCATTGCAAAAGAAATTAGCCGTGACCCTTTTCAGCTGAATGAAACTATTGTGTGAGTATGTATGTAAGGGGGGGGGGGGGGCACTTCGGGGCTACTGTCTGGGGCTCCGTACAGGATAAGATAGCTGGCTTTGGTGTTTTATATATCTCTGATGGGTGCTACTTCCATTGCAAATGAAATTAGCCGTTACTCTTATCAGCTGAATAAAGTCAATGTGTGTGTGTTTAGCTTATAGGGGATGGGGCACTTAGGGGCTACTGTCTGGGGCCCCCGTAAAGGATAAAATAGCTGGCACTGGTGTTTTGGATATCTCTGAGTGGTACTCCTTCCAGTGCAAAAGAAATTAGCCGTGACCATCAAAAAGTGTGACCCTTTTCAGCTGAATAAATGCTCTGGGCCCCCGGTCTATTTCTTTTTCCTTGTTACCTCCGGATAATGTGAACGTTAAACCTATAGTCAAATTTCAGGGAAAGACCCTACTCGGTCTGAGCATTCTGTTCAGCATGTGTGACTGCCGTGGCAGATTGTTTTTTGTTTTTTTTTTGTTTTTTGGACAATATAGAGCTAGTGTTTAACAATGTCAAGCATGATTAAATATTAAAAAAAAATGTTCGAGATATCATACTTGATGCATAATGTGAAGGTCAGTTGTATCACAAAACATCCTACCATCAAAAAAAAAATCGAAATAAAGCGTAAAATGTAAAGAGATATCACTATTTTTCACACTAAACCAAAGGGTAGAAGGTTTAGTCTGGAAACCTTTTTTGTTGTTCACATTTTGTATATTCAACAATACTTAACATTGCTTATACTGATTCAAATTTTCATATTCGTTGCTTCTATATATTTTAGAACTATTTTGAAGCACTAAAGGTTATGGGTTTTTATTTCACTTGCAAATGGCAAATGATGTCTTTAAAATGTGGCACGGCTTCAAAGCCAATCACAGCCTGTCACTTTTGCCCATCCAGCCCCGTCTACCCTCCAAGTTGTATAATGTCCGTCCATCTCTTGTCTACGATTGCCTGAAACGTGATTTCCGAAGTTGTGTGTGAAGGCCTAAATACAGACCTTGACTAGACACAGTTATCCGAAGATAACTTTAAGTCCATACGCGGTGTCAAGATGAGTCAAATTGACGTATAAAAGGGTACTTGCTATTCTCTTCATTGTAATAAAATCATACCCAATGTATTGTTCTCACTGGTCATATCTCAATTTTGGTTGTTGTTGTTTGTTTGTTTGTTGCTGGTGGTGGTGTTTTTGCTAGTTTGACTTGTGTAAACACGAAGCATCATGTCTCCTGTACATCTGCTGATCCCCGCAGCTGGAGGGTAATACAGGTACCCCGTCACACCATATTGATTTGGAATCAGCACGAATTAAGCAGAACCAGCCAGAATTAAGGATTTTCAAAATTCGCGCCGCGTTCGGGAGAATTCAAATTCTAACAGTGTGGTAGGGAATTCAATTCAATTCAATTCAATTTCTATTTTCCACTCATGGGGTGGAACACCCTCGTCAGCCAAAGGCTAGTTTTCAGAGGGGTCCACACATACATTTGTCCAAGGAAGTCTAAATCGAGTACTCTTTTAACTTGAAGGAACATTTGAATAGTTATGAATAGCTTTCTTAAATGCGTTCCAATTCTCCTCTACTGCTTATGTAAATGATCAGCCTGGAAAACTTTGAAAAAAAAATCCATATCCTTTCTGAGGGTAGATGTATCTGCTTTGTCCCATAAATAATTCTTTTAGTACGTTTTGCTTTATGGAGAAAATAAAATGATCAGATATTCCTGCTTTTGTTACGATTAGTGCAAAACAGCCAGGGTTTGTTACGAGAAGTAGGTCCAGAATATTTCTGACATTGCCTGATCTCGTCTTCTGGTTATGATTGGGTTCATAAGCCAATTGAGTGAATGAAAAATCATGGATTAAGTCGAGACGCTCTGTGGTGAGTTTTTGGGGGTACACGCAGTGGTGTTCAGGCTTTCTACACAGATTGGATCAATCAATGTCTAGGACATTAAAATCACCTCTACCCATACTATTATGGTCGTTACTGAAATCAATCCTAGACAAGGATTCCCTGAGTTTCTTAATAGGATCTGAACCCTTACTCGGCGGGCGATAAAAACACCCAATGTGGATTTGTTTGGAGTTCACCATCTGCAGTGAAATCCATATCACTTCAAAATCTACATCCAAGGAAATTAAGTGAGTGGAGATGAGATCATTCCTTACTGCTATGAATACTCCTCCTGCTTTTCCCCTCTCTCTCTCTGTGTCTTTCCTATACACTGTGTAATTCGCTGGAAAACACTCACTATTCCTTATGCTTGCGTTTAACCAAGACTCAGTGCCAACAATGATGTGGGCGTCTGACGAATGAACAAGTTCAGCAAAAGCGGGTCTTTTACCGAAAATACTTTGACAATTGAGTATTAATAATCTCACTTTATTCTGATCAACTGTTGCTTAGGAGGGTGGCTTGGTCCTGAGAAGGACCTTATTTGTGTCTTACTGGGTTTGTTCGGCGTGGATGAAGATACGGGTTCTCCTAAAGAGCTATTCCTTCTGAAAGATGATGAATCTGGTAATTGATTATAATCAAAATCAGAGTTGTTGTTCGATAGCTCTGGGCTGGTTAAAATTGCAAAACTATTATCATGAATAAAAACATTAGATCCGGAGGTCCAAAACAGACTGGAGCTAAAGGAGGGCATACCACATCTGCATGTACAACAGCACCATGAAAGCTGGGTGTGTTCTGAGAGAATTTGGTACATGCCAGGGGACATAGGTATGCAGTCTCTATGGAGCCACTGCTCACAATGGTCACACTGAATGTCTTCTTGATTCCACCTAACTGCTTTGCCACAAATACCACATGGCCATTTACACTTTGGGCCTGGGTTAGGATGTATGTCCCCTGAGGAGGAGGACAGCTGTCAAGCTGCAGTTCAAACTCATTTCGAATGCGGTCGGAACGGTAACGGAATGGCTACCAAATATACTTTGAATGTGTAGACTATATGCAACACAAATGTCCCATGTGTGTCAAGAATGGCGCCGGAATGGTCTCTTATAGCGTATAAAATGGTGATTTTCACCAGTCTCAACCCGATCATCCTTGGACCATGTTGCTTTGCTACAGTCTGCTGTCCTCCAGCAAGACCTCCTTGAAAGAGAGTGTCTAGGCCAATTACCCCCTGGGCAATTACCCCAGAACCTTCCCGTGACCCTAACCCTACTCCTTATCCTGAACCTAAACTGTAAATCAAAACCTAACTCTAATTTTTACTCTATCTTTTTCACTAACCAGTATTTAACCGGGAGTAATTGTATGAGAATTTAAGCATTTGAGATATCTTGGCAAAATTTGAGGTGCAACACCGTTCCGATTCTCTCTCAAATGAGGTCAGATTGTTTCAAATGCTGTCAGAATGCCATAGGAATATTTAGAATGCCGTAGATATATATATATATATATATTAGAACGCAATCAGAGACCAATTAGAATATCCTTCGAATGCAGATCGATATTTCTTCACTTCGAATGCTCCTCGAATGTTCTAAGCATGAGTAAAACATTCGGGCTGGCCACAAGAATGGGCCCGAAAGCTTGGAACGCACCCAGAATGTCGTCAGAATTTTTAGAATACACCTCGAATATGGAGGAATGCAGGAATAATTTCCATTCCAACGGCATTTCGGCTTATTCCGCCTCTGTATAGACTAGTGTGACGGGGTATAACCGGGTTGGGGGGGGGGGGGTGGTTGTCAACCTCTGTGTAGGCAAACACTGGGTTGCTTTGTATTATGAATGCATAAATATAATGATTCGCAAATGTATCTTTGTAGAGCGTGACGCAACAGTGAAGCAATGTATTGTCCCCAGCAAATGAGATGAACACGACTAGCTCTACCTGTTCTCACCATTTACATTTTTTTTTTCGCAGCGTAATATGTTGAATTGCTCTTATGTGCATGCAGCTATACAGACATGTATGTACTATAATAATTATGTATAGATCTATTTCTTTTTAGGTTTGCTGTATAAAGTTATGTCATCATGGTATCTTATAGTGTGCATAGCAACTGTGGAACGAGACCATATCTGAAGAAAAAAAAATACTTTGAAAACATGCACTATTCAATGTGACCATGCAATATCACATCGTGATTATGATAAGTAGGCCTAGTCATAATCATGCAGCATAAAAGAGAATGGGATTCTATATGGACAACCTAACTCTTATAACTAAGCAGATTTGGGTAATTGTGGGTCTAAATTCACTACAGACGGGTTTGACAGACACAGAATTCTCACGCATGAAACTAAACGTAATGGAACACTACATTTAAGATCAGCTACGAGTTTCCGCAGAATATTAGCAACTGAATATTAGGCAAGCGTTTCGACTTCCATTTGCATGTAGGCCTATAGCCTATGGCTGTTTCCCTACCAATTACCTTCATTATCAAATCAGGGCAGTTATTTTATGGCATATTCCTATACATATTATAGAACAATAACTGCACACTATCATGTTATCATGCTATATACCAAATGTCAAGTCATGAATAGATATGCGTAGCTCTCAGGGTTGACGGATCACTATAATGTGTGCTTAGTTTTCTGTATACATTTTCAGCTTCATTAAAATTACAGTATTCAAGTAAGTCAATCTCATGAATTACAGGAATTCGCGTTAAAATTTGACTCGTCTTAAACTTCTTTCGAAATGTTTGATCTGTGACAGATTGTAGACGCTGAGGGAAATAAGATACATAAGAAAAGAATGGGCATATTGTTATATTGTTCCCGGATGAAAGAGGTGAGTATGCTCATGCTGAGGAGAGGATAAGTCATATTGTTGCACCTTCAAGGGCGCAAGTGATCCTAGAACAAAAGACGAGGAGAGACAGAGGTGGTTGATTGATGTTGATGGTAGCCAGATACTGAATAGCCATTATTATTCCAAATAATCGTTCAACCAACAGATATACCTGTATACATATACGATTCTTCAAAGAACATGCACACATCATATCATCCTAATTCCATTAAAGAATGTGTACATAAATACCATACAATTGTACTAATTCCTCAGGATTACAACTTAGCACATATATATGTCGTGACAATTATGTCTATACAGGTACGTTAACTAATTTTCTTGTTACAACTGAAGTCATAATTTGGGTAAGACTATCATAATGACAATACATAATAGATTTGGATTATATAAACACAGAATCTCCTTTGATAAATTGTATGCCTCGAGTATATAAATATCATAATCTATGAATATTGGATGTACCTTTTATCCCGATTTCAATGTAACTATAACTTAATCTTAAAATTGACCACGAGAATTATATTTTAAAACAGATTAACACTTTGTTTGATAGTGAATTCAAACAAAATAGCAAGGGGATAGCATTTTGTTTGCTTAGTTGTCCATAACACTTTACCATGCACAAAATAATAAACAATTTTAATAGTAGAAGGTGTGATGCAATACCAATACTTTACTGTTATCACAGTCATTATCAATCAGTTTTGTTACCAACAGTAGAATGTGTTTTTACTATAAATCGCAAACTGATTCACCAATCATCAACAACACATTTCTGTCATATATAATAACTTTATCCATTTATACAACAAAATGGCACATGTGTAGGGTGACTTGGAAGGAGGGGGGGGGGGGGGTGGGTACCAAAGATGCCAATTCAAAATGGTGGTTCCCAGTTTTGTATCAAACCCAAGCACATTTTCAGGGTGTATCAAATAATTGTGAGTAACAATCTGGCAAGCAGGGGGAGAAGACGGAAACTTTCCCTGTTATATATTTTGTAGCTGATACATATTAAGAGAGCCTCTCTGTTCCTCGCTGGGCTCATGTTTTCAGAATTTGCTGAAAAGAGAGGAGTGAGATTACCCCAGCGGAGAGGAACAGAGGAACGATGTTCCTCTCGCTCACAGAGCTTGTCTGTATCTCAGTCCCCTTTCCAAGTCTAAAAGCTACTGATGCTGTCACATGTACATGTATGTCTATGTATACTACCAACTGAAATGTATTGGAATGGTTGCAAGCCTTACATTTCATAATCATATACACTGTACCTACATTAACCCTGCATTACGGTTATAATCATACTTGATATTCATTTATGAAGTTTAACTTGTCAAAAGCAAGAATTAAATACTCAGTAATAAACTTCAAAATACCTATTACATTAAAGCCAGTGAGGACTAGATTGAGAGACTAGTGCCAGGCAGTAACAAATCCTCCAAGGCTATCCAAGCATGGTCTCACTCACAACGCCTGGCTCCGCTGGACGTTACCCTTGAAATGACCATAAGTCATCTGCCTCCCACCAAGTGGTAGTTGGGAGTCCCGTTCACATCTCAAACATCTGAATGTTTATGACCATGCTCTCCTACAGAACTTATCTACACACAACCTAGTATGTGTGTTCACATCAAGGATTACTCTTAGCAGGATGTGGTTGCACTAGTACCTATAGCACTTTACGGTCTTTCACATCTGAAATCTAATCCATCCAACATGCCACCGGGTGTGCCTATTACCAGAAAGCAAAACCCTCTTCATGTGTTACATTAGTACACAGAATGAAAAGTAGGATACCTGTACAATATTATAATGATTGCTTTTGATACTACCCATCAAGACAAGATAGTCTGGGTTAGCTTGTATTGTAACAGAGCAACTACTCATATGTCTCAAAATGGAGAAATAGTATACTTATGACAATTCTGATCAAAACATTAAAATACATTATTTACAACAAAATACATATTCAATTCACAATCATTCACACATCTCCATGATTTACCATTTGTGTTAATGTATGTCAAATCACAATTACGAGAGAGTAAAATAAGAAATTTGCTTACCTAGAACAAAAGACGAGGAGAGACAGAGGTGGTTGATTGATGTTGATGGTAGCCAGATACTGAATAGCAGCTTGGCTTCCAGGGGTAACACTTTCTCCACCAAATTCCTCTCCTGTCTGCTGGACTCTTCCATTATTTAAATGGGGGGTCTATCTTGCAAATTTCTGTGGTGCTTGCATAATATCAAATCTAAGATCTTTTGATACTTTGATATTTTGAGGTAGGATGGGCTGCGAGTGAGGGGCTATGGGTGGACATTTGGGCAAATTTAAGATAATTAAGGGGAAGATATGACAAAGGGTGGACATTTATTGGGACAAATACATGATGCTTAATGAGGGATATAACAATATCATATACTTTTTCAAACCATTGCCTCTCATGCGGTAACACATTTTGCAGAAGAGGGTTGTAGTTTGTGGGTGTTGTTTTTAAAGCAAAATGGCAGGATAGCGTAGTTTTTTTTTCGGGCAATACGTTGAAAAGCAAGTTTACCCAAGGAGGTACTAGGCCAACCCTAACCCTATAAAACTAAGTCCTTCGAGATGGGGGATGCATCCCCCCTCGAAATGGAGAAGGGGGGGATAGCCTGTACAATCACCCCCCCCCCAAAAAAAAAAAAAAATTTGGAAATAAAATGAAAAAAAAATGTGATCGTATCAATTTCGGTATATTGCATGACGTTCTTACGCCCGCCTTCAGAGAGCTAAATTCTCTCGTTAGGATTTGATTTGATTGCAGGGACCTATACATCATTTTCTCAAGCGCACGCTCATTTGGCTCGCTCGCGAAAAATAGTAATATCGACGTAAGGCGTGGTCCGGATGTCGAAAACGTCAACTAGGCCTAGGCCTATATGTGAACATGCTATGGCGCGCACAACTGGGACCATCTGCAATTACCTACGACAATAAACAAGCAAGCTAGCAAACAAATACCGCCATAATGGAACCCCCTCCGTTTCCTCATTCATTGATATCAGGATACATCTATGGGCATATACAGGGTTGACCACGAGCATCGATACTACGGGAGGGCGGGGAAGGGGGGGGGGGATGGGGGCTTTCCCAAATTTTACCAAAAGTGTGCACCTGATATCTAAATTTCAGATCTGAAGAGGCAAAATCTCCCTCGTGTTAGAGTGGCCAATTCTTACTCTTTCCATAGAAACAAAAGCCGAATATCTCACCAAAAGTGTTCACCATTCTCTAAATTTCAGGATTGAACATGCAAAATCTCCTTTGTGTTGGAGCTGGCTTTCCTCCTGCCACACCCTTTCACAGAACATTATCCTGAATACGAATATTTCTTACATTTTTGACAGAATCAAAACTGGAATATTTCATCTAGATCTCTGAACTGAGTACATACCTGAAATTACAGAATATCCCTCATCATTGCCAATGTTACACAAGCTCCCTCGTAACCCGGGGCGCGTCGATCCTGGATAAGGGGGGAGGGGGGGGGGGGGAAGGAGCGCGAAAAACATATCATTTTGTTTCATATAATTCCCGAAATGAGGAAATTTTTCTTGCCTTTTTTTTGTAGAAAACTGTCCAAATATTTCCTCCAAAGTCTGCACCAGGGGGGGGGGGGGGGGCATTTCATGAAGCATTTTTTCCGACAACTTGTCGGACAAATTTGCTCTCAGCCAATCAGATGCAAGGATTTCAGTAGCTTTTAACATGTTGTCAGACGAAATATCTGACAAAACGCTTCATGAAATGCCCCCCAGATTGCTGAATTTCAATTTTGAAAATGCAGAATGTCCCTCTCGTGGATACCCTCCCCCATTCGATCCATTTTCTATAGACTTAATACACTTTTAGATTGACAGTTTTCCAAATGTTTTCATCTGAAGTGTGCACCAAGTCTGTCACCTCAGTTTAAAAAAAGTCCACAGATCGTTATATGTCAATCCTGAGTATGCAAAAGCTCCGTCGTGTGGGAGGGGCCTACTATCCCGAACCGTCCAACTTCCCCTGACAACTTCCATGTATCATGTAGTAGGCCTACACAGTGATGTTGCACTTGCGGAATAAGATATGGGGTAATACAATTTAGTCATTCAGTGGTTGTCATAACAACCACTAATGCCACAACACGTCGACGACAAATGTCATAATGACCGCTAATATCGTAACACGTCGACGACAAATGCCAAAATCGGATTTACCACAAATATCATAACACGCTGACGATAAATGTCAAAATTTCCATTTTTACTGCAAATGTCATAACATGTCGACGACAAATGTTATGTCGGATTAACCACAAACGTCAAAAAACGTCGACCAAAAATGTCAAAATTTAAGAATTTACTGCACATGTCATAACGCGTCATAGGGGCGGATCCAAGAATTCCACAAAGGGAAGGCACCTTTACAATATCAAGGGCTGGCGCGACAACCCCCCTATAATTTATTTTCGCTCTTTTTTTTCTCTCGCAATATCCCTGTATATTTGTGTTTTTGTTTTGTTCCTTATGTTTCGGTCATTGTTGTACCCGTTGCCCTCATCCCAATCTGAAACTCGAATTTGATAACGACCAACGCTCAACGAGCTTGCTTTTAAGTAGGCTCCTTCGTATTTCTTTAGCATTCATTCTCATATTCTAAGTTTCATTGATCGACCACTATGTTTTATGTGTGTACAATATTCGATGTATGTCTCCCAGCTGGATATCATGTATAGGCCCTATTTCATTTAGTAATATGATGCCTCCCCGCTGGATATCATGTATTTTATAATTTTGTTACATTTGATATTATATATATATATATATATATATATATATATATATATATATATGTAATTGAATAAGAAATATGACAATAACATTGAAATCTAAAATTTGAATTGAAAATATGAGGAGGTATCACTATTTTTGTCACATTAAACCATACATAACTGTAGACGGTAAGAATAGAAACATTTTAGTCATAACTTTTTGTTCACATTTCAGTATAATTTAATTGGATAGGCTAAACATTTTAAATTTGTTGTTTCTTTCCCTAACTCACATTTTAGAACTATTTTGTAGCAGTAATATTTGGTTTCTGTTTCATCTGCACATGGAAAATTATACCTTTGATGACTCATTTACGCGTGTTGGTTTTGTAACTTTGTAATCTATATAGAGTCAGGCGCAAGGTTAGTCGTGTCATGAATTTTTTGGGAAGTAGTAGGTAAGATGAAGGAAAGGAAAAATCCAGTTTCGATAAAGTAAAACACCAAAAACAAAAAAGAATACGAGAGTATATTAACCCTTTGTGTGCTTTGAGTACCAATTTGCACAGAAAAATCCATTCTATGACATTTAACACACATCCACACATCCACACCCACATGAATGATGCGTTGGTTTGGGTAAGACTTTGTTTAAAATTTAGATCTATTTTGAAGAAGTTATACTGGGGTTTTCTTTCATCTGCAAATGAAAAGTTATAGCTTTAATGACTCACTAAAGCGTGCTGGTTTTGTTTCTTTCTAATCTATATAGCCTACGAGGAATGTACGCGAAATAAACGTGAGTATGAAACTGTAGGGAAAAACATGTGGAAACCTTAATATAGATTCGAATGATAAATTTTCTTGTTCTTCGGCCGAGTGTACTCGTGTCATGAATGTTTTGGCAAGTAGTAGGTAAGATAGATGACAGGAAAAAAAAATCCAGTTTCGGTGAAGTAAAATAGCAAAAACAAAAACCAAAAAAGCACGCGAGTATATTATCCCTTTGTGTGCTTTGAGTACCGATTTGCACAGAAAAATCCATTCTATGACGTTTAACATTCATTACAATGCTCTGACTATCCCACACAACCATGTACCGGTGAAGTTTCTCGGATTAAGATCTAGCAGCAAATTTGTTGGCGGTGGTAGAAATCTTCTTGTAGTGATTTGTTTCCATTGAATGTCTTTCTGTTAATTATTCAAACGATTCCTCCCCCTAAAAAACAAACAAACCAACAAATAAAGTCTTTACACATTCCCACCTTCAAGGTTGTAGGTAGAGCCCACTAATGTAAAAATCGACTACAAATTCAGATGTGAGATTCTTCACTTGGCCTTCCTCTACAAATTAAATTTGTGTGAAGTGAAGTGAAGAAAATCACTCCTGAACCTCAACCCTCCGAATAATATCTTTCTTTCATAGACTACTAAGATCATAACACGTCAACCACAAATGTCATAATAACCACGTAATGCCATAGAGAGGTAGAGGGAAGGAAGAAGAGAGGGAGACGAAGCAGAGTGAGGAATTGCTCATGATGAATTCGTAGAGCCTGACGGCAAGGCCCAAAATGAAATCTGTAGCATGTTAACAGGAACGTTTGATGGAACAATAACATACTACGATATTACATGACCCGCTACAATTTAATTTATTATTTCATTTCGATTACAGTAAAAAAAGAGTTTTTATGATAATGTCATACACACACAATGTCACTTCGCAAAGTATTTGCTAATTATCAATTAGCCACCTTCAACAGTTTAATGTTCGGTCTTGATAATCATGGGTTTTCCATTCCGTAATGCATACATAAGTGCTAATTATTCTCTATATTAGGCATACGAATTTGACACACACACACACACACTGACACCCACATCCACAGGATTATACACACCCACATGAATGATACGTTGGTTTGGGTAAGACTTTGTTTAAAATTTAGATCTATTTTGAAGAAGTTATACTGGGGGTTTTCTTTCATCTGGAAATGAAAAGTTATAGCTTTAATGACTCATATACGTGTGCTGGTTTTGTTTCTTTCTAATCTATATAGACTGGGGTGAGTCTAGGTGAACCTGAGGTGAGTATGAAACTGTAGGAAAAACTAATGTCAAAATCGACTGCTAATTCAGATGTGAGATTCTTCACTTTGTCTCCCTCTACAAACTAAATTTGTGAATTAAAGTGAAGAAACTCACACCAACACGTCAACCACAAATGTCATAATGACCACGTAATGCCATAGAGAGGTAGAGGGAAGGAAGAAGAGAAGGAGACGAAGCAGAGTGAGGAATTGCTCATGATGAATTCGGAGAGCCTGACAGCAAGGCCCAAAATGCAATCTGTAGCATGTTAACAAGAATGTTTGATGGAACAACAACATACTACGATATTACATGACCCGCTACGATTTTATTTATTACTTCATTTCGATTATAGAAAAAGTAATTATGATAATGTTATACACACACAATTTCACTTCGCACAGTTTTATCAATTAGCCACCTTCAACAGTCTCATGTTTGATCTTGATAATCATGTGTTTTCCACTCCGTATAATGCATACATAAGTGCTAATTATTCTTTATAATTATTAGGCATACGAATTTGACACACACACATACACACACATCCACATCCACACATACACACCTACATGAATGATGCGTTGGTTTGGGTAAGACTTTGTTTAAAATTTAGAACTATTTTGAAGCAGTAATACTGGGTTTTTTCTTCCATCTGCAAATGAAAAGTTATACCTTTAATAACTCATTTACGTGTGTTGGTTTTGTTTCTTTCTAATCTATATAGCTTTCGGCGAGACGATCCGGAATAGCCGTGAGTATGAAACTGTAAAAAAAAACAAAACAAAAAAAAACAAAAAAAAAAAACATGTGGAAACCTTAATATGGATTCGAATAATAAATTTTCTTGTTCTTCGGCCGAGTGTAGTCGTGTCATGAATGTTTTGGCAAGTAGTAGGTAAGATAAATGACAGGAAAAAAGCCAGTTTCGGTGAAGTAAAACAGCAAAAAACAAAAACAAACAACAACAACAACAACACGCGAGTATGTTAACCCTTTGTTGCTTTGAGTACCGATTTGCACAGAAAAATCCATTCTATGACGTTTAACATTCATTACAATGCTCTGACTATCCCACACAACCATGTACCGGTGAAGTTTCTCGGATTAAGATCCAGCAGCAAATTTGTTGGCGGTGGTAGAAATCTTCTTGTAGTGATTTGTTTCCATTGAATGTCTTTCTGTTAATTATTCAAACGATTCCTCCCCCTAAAAAACAAACAAACCAACAAATAAAGTCTTTACACATTCCCACCTTCAAGGTTGTAGGTAGAGCCCACTAATGTAAAAATCGACTACAAATTCAGATGTGAGATTCTTCACTTGGCCTTCCTCTACAAATTAAATTTGTGTGAAGTGAAGTGAAGAAAATCACTCCTGAACCTCAACCCTCCGAATAATATCTTTCTTTCATAGACTACTAAGATCATAACACGTCAACCACAAATGTCATAATGACCACGTAATGCCATAGAGAGGTAGAGGGAAGGAAGAAGAGAAGGAGACGAAGTAGAATGTTGAATTGCTCATGATGAATTCGGAGAGCCTGACGGCAAGGCCCAAAATGCAATCTGTAGCATGTTAACAAGAATGTTTGATGGAACAATAACATACTACGATGTTACATAATACATTACAAATTTATTTATCACTTCAATTCGATTACACAAAAAGGAGTTATGATAATGCCATACACACACAATGTCACTTCGCAAAGTTTTATCAATAAGCCACCTTCAACAATTCTATGTTTGATCTTGATAATCATGAGTTTTCCATTCCGTAAATGCATACAAGTGCTAATTATTCTTTATATTAGGCATACGAATTTGACACACACACGCGCGCGCGCGTACACACACACACACACACACACACTGACACCCACATCCCCAAATGCACCCCACATGACTGATGCGTTGGTTTTGGTAAGACTTTGTTTAAGATTTAGAACTATTTTGAAACAGTAATACTGGAGTTTTTCTTTCATGTGCAAATGAAAAGTTATACCTTTAATGACTCATCTACGTGTGTTCGTTTTGTTTCTTTCTTATCTATATAGCTTCCGATGAGACATCTCGAACCTGACGTGAGTATGAAATGGTAGGGAAAAACATGTGCGAA
Source organism: Diadema antillarum (assembly GCF_040938485.1). NCBI lineage: Eukaryota > Metazoa > Echinodermata > Echinoidea > Diadematoida > Diadematidae > Diadema > Diadema antillarum. Next base: position 735,069 of record NW_027272416.1, on the reverse strand, counting down.
CCTTAATGTGGATTCGAATAATAAATTGTCTTATTCTTCGGCCATGTGAATTCGTGTCCTGAATGTTTTGGGAAGTAGAAGGTAAAAAAAATGACAGGAAAACAAATCCAGTTTCGATAAAGTAAAATAGCCAACAACAACAACAACAACAAAGAAAACACGCGAGTATATTAACCTTTTGTGTGCTTTGAGTACTGAGTTACACAGAAAAATCCATTCTATGACGTTTAACGAACGTTTGAATTCTCCGACCATCCCATACGGCCACCGGTGAAGTTTGTCGGATTAAGCTCTTGCAGCAAATTCGTTGGAGGTGGGAAAAATCTTCTTGTAGTGATTTGTTTCCATTGAATGTCTTTCTGTTAACTAGGAGTATTCAAAAGATTCCTCCCCCTCAAAGATACAAAAAATAAATATAAAACTAGAGCACTCGCAATCGAGCATATGTATCCCCCGAACCCGTCCCATACCCCATCTGGATTACTTTTCAGGCCAGAATGTTGTAAAATATGGCAACTGTCGCAGGATACAATAAAGTCCAATGAGTAATGAGGCTAGGATATATAACACATACAAGGAATATGACATGTCATCCTATGAAAGTTTGATTAATGAGAGCGCTGGCAATGAAAACTTTTGTTACCTCGAATAACTAAACCTAAGTGTCGTCGTGTCATGAATGTTTTGGCAAGTAGTAGGTAAGATAAATGACAGGAAAAAAAATCCAGTTTCGGTGAAGTGAAATAGCAAAAACAAAAACAAAAAACAACACGCGAGTATATTAACCTTTTGTGTGCTTTGAGTACCGATTTGCACAGAAAAAAAATCATTCTAAGACGTTTAACATTCATTACAATGCTCTGACCATCTCACACAACCATGCACCGGTGAAGTTTCTCGGATTAAGATCTAGCAGCAAATTCGTTGGTGGTGGTAGAAATCTTCTTGTAGTGATTTGTTTCCATTGAATGTCTTTCTGTTAATTATTCAAACGATTCCTCCCCCTAAAAAAACAAACAAACCAACAAATGAAGTCTTTACCCACTCCCACCTTCAAGGTTGTAGGTAGAGCCCACTAATGTAAAATTGACTACTAATTCAGATGTGAGATTCTTCACTTTGTCTCCCTCTACAAATCAAATTTGTGAAGTGAAGTGGAGAAACTCACACCTGAACCTTCACCCCTCTGAATAATATCTTTCTTTCATACACTACTAAGATCATAACACGTCAACCACAAATGTCATAATGACCACGTAATGCCATAGAGAGTTAGTGGGAAGGAGGAAGAGAAGGAGACGAAGCAGAGTGAGGAATTGCTCATGATGAATTCGGAGAGCCTGGCGGCAAGGCCCAAAATGGAATCTGTAGCATGTTAACAGGAATGTTTGATGGAACAATAGCATATTACGATATTACATAAGACATTACAAATTTATTTATTGCTTCAAATCGATTACAGAAAAAGGAGTTATGATAATGCCATACACACACAATGTCACTTCGCAAAGTTTTATCAATTAGCCACCTTCAACAGTTTTATGTTTGGTCTTGATAATCATGAGTTTTCCATTCCGTAATGCATACATAAGTGCTAATTATTCTTTATATTAGGCATGAGAATTTGACACATACGCACACACACACACACACACACACACACACACACACACTGACACCCACATCCACACATACACACCTACATGAATGATGCGTTGGTTTGGGTAAGACTTTGTTTAAAATTTAGAGCTATTTTGAAGCAGTAATACTGGGTTTTTTCTTTCATCTGCAAATGAAAAGTTATACCTTTAATGACTCTTATACGTGTGTTCGTTTTGTTTCTTTCTAATCTATATAGCCTTCGAGGAGAGAATACCGAGCAGTCGTGAGTATGAAACTGTAAAAAAAAAACACAAAACAAACAAACAAAAAAACATGTGGAAACCTTAATATGGATTCGAATAATAAATTTTCTTGTTCTTCGGCCGAGTGTAGTCGTGTCATGAATGTTTTGGCAAGTAGTAGGTAAGATATATGACAGGGAAAAAAATCCAGTTTCGGTGAAGTAAAATAGCACCAAAAAAAAAAGAAAACCAACAACAACAACAACAACAACACGCGAGTATATTAACCCTTTGTGTGCTTTGAGTACCGATTTGCACAGAAAAATCCATTCTATGACGTTTAACATTCATTACAATGCTCTAACCATCCCACACGACCATGCACCGGTGAAGTTTCTCGGATTAAGATCTAGCAGCAAATTCGTGGGCGGTAGCAAAATTTTTTATAGTGATCTATTTCCATTGAATGTCTTTCTGTTAATTATTCAAAAGAGTAAAGAATAAAAACAAAATCTTTGGGCCCCATACCCACTTCTTTCCTTAAGGGAGTATGTAGAGCCAATTAATGTCAAAATCGACTACTGATTCAGATGTGAGATGCTTGACTTTGTCTCCATCTACAAATTAAATTTGTGAAGTGAAGTGAAGAAACTCACACCTGAACCTTCACCCCTCTGAATAACATCTTTCTTTCATAGACTACTAATACCATAACATGTCAACCACAAATGTCAGAATGACCACGTAATGGCATAGAGAGGTAGAGGGAAGGAAGAAGAGAAGGAGACGAAGCAGAGTGAGGAATTGCTCATGATGAATTCGAAGAGCCTGACGGCAAGGCCCAAAATGAAATCTGTAGCATGTTAACAAGAATGTTTGAACGGACAATAACGTACTACGATGTTACATAACACATTACAAATTTATTTAGTACTTCAATTCGATTACAGAAAAAGGAGTTATGATAATGCCATACACACACAATGTCACTTCGCAAAGTTTTGTCAATTAGCCACCTTCAACAGTTTTATCAATTAGCCACCTTCAACAGTTTTATGTTTGGTCTTGATAATCATGGGTTTTCCATTCCGTAATGCATACATAAGTGCTAATTATTCTCTATATTAGGCATCAGAATTTCACACACACACACACAAAAAAAAAAACACACACACAAAAAAAAAACACACACACACACTCACACACACTGACACCCACATCCGCACATACACACCCACATGAATGATGCGTTGGTTTGGGTAAGACTTTGTTTAAAATTTAGATCTATTTTGAAGAAGTTATACTGGGGTTTTCTTTCATCTGCAAATGAAAAGTTATAGCTTTAATGACTCACTAAAGCGTGCTGGTTTTGTTTCTTTCTAATCTATATAGCCTACGAGGAATGTACGCGAAAGAAAAGTGAGTATGAAACTGTAGGGAAAAACATGTGCAGACCTTAATGTGCATTCGAATAATAAATTGTCTAATTCTTCGGTCGAGTGTAGTCGTGTCATGAATGTTTTGGGAAGTAGTAGGTAAGATAAATGACAGGAAAAAAAATCCAGTTTCGATAAAGTAAAACAGCAAAAAAAAAAAAAAAGAAAGATCGCGAGTATATTAACCCTTTGTGTGCTTTGAGTACAGATTTGCACAGAAAAATCCATTATTTGACGTTTAACATTCATTACAATGTTCTGACTATCCCATACGACCACCGGTGAAGTTTCTCGGAGTATGTAAAGGTCAAATTTTCGTCAAATTTTCGTCAAATTTTCTATGTGCTTGTAAATATCTGTAAATAAATTGTATTATAATGTAAATAGCACAGTCTGCAAGAATCTTCAGTCTATTGAAGGAGGCAGACTTAATCAGAAGAAGAAGAAGAAGAAGGTCCAGCAGCAAATTCGTTGGTGGTGGGAAAAATCTTCTTGTAGTGATTTGTTTCCAGTGAATGTCTTTCTGTTAACTATTCAAAATATTCCTCCCCCTCAAAAAAAAAAAATCTTTACCCACTCCAATCCTCAAGGGAGTATGTAGAGCCCACTAATGTCAAAATCGACTACTGATTCAGATGTGAGATTCTTCACTTTGTCTCTATGTACAAATTAAATTTGTGAATTGAAGTGAAGAAACTCACACCTGAACCTTCACCCCTCTGAATAATATCTTTCTTTCATAGACTACTAAGACCATAATACGTCAACCACAAATGTCATAATGACCACGTAATGCCATAGAGAGGTAGAGGGAAGGAAGAAGAGAAGGAGACGAAGCAGAGTGAGGAATTGCTCATGATGAATTCGGAGAGCCTGACGGCAAGGCCCAAAATGCAATCTGTAGCATGTTAACAAGAATGTTTGAACGGACAATAACGTACTACGATGTTACATAACACATTACAAATTTATTTAGTACTTCAATTCGATTACAGAAAAAGGAGTTATGATAATGCCATACACACACAATGTCACTTCGCAAAGTTTTGTCAATTAGCCACCTTCAACAGTTTTATCAATTAGCCACCTTCAACAGTTTTATGTTTGGTCTTGATAATCATGGGTTTTCCATTCCGTAATGCATACATAAGTGCTACTTATTCTCTATATTAGGCATCAGAATTTCACACACAAACACAAAAAAAAAACAACACACACACACTCACACACACTGACACCCACATCCGCACATACACACCCACATGAATGATGCGTTGGTTTGGGTAAGACTTTGTTTAAAATTTAGATCTATTTTGAAGAAGTTATACTGGGGTTTTCTTTCATCTGCAAATGAAAAGTTATAGCTTTAATGACTCTTATACGAGTGCTGGTTTTGTTTCTTTCTAATCTATATTAGTGGAATCTAGCCGAACCTGTGGTGAGTATGAAATTGTAGGAAAAAAACATGTGCAAACCTTAATATGGATTCGAATCATAAATTTTCTTGTTCTTCGGCCGAGTGTCGTCGTGTCATGAATGTTTTGGCAAGTAGTAGGTAAGATAGATGACAGGAAAAAATCCAGTTTCGGTGAAGTAAAACAGCACAAAAAATTAACATAGCAAAAACAATTAAACCAAAAAACAACACGCGAGTATATTAACCCTTTGTGTGCTTTGAGTACTGATTTACACAGAAAAATCCATTCTATGACGTTTAACACACATTTGAATGCTCTGACCATCCCATACGACCACCGGTGAAGTTTCTCGGAGTATGTAAAGGTCAAATTTTCGTCAAATTTTCGTCAAATTTTCTATGTGCTTGTAAATATCTGTAAATAAATTGTATTATAATGTAAATAGCACAGTCTGCAAGAATCTTCAGTCTATTGAAGGAGGCAGACTTAATCAGAAGAAGAAGAAGAAGAAGGTCTAGCAGCAAATTCGTTGGTGGTGGGAAAAATCTTCTTGTAGTGATTTGTTTCCAGTGAATGTCTTTCTGTTAACTATTCAAAATGTTCCTCCCCCTCAAAAAAAAAAAAAATCTTTACCCACTCCCATCCTCAAGGGAGTATGTAGAGCCCACTAAGGTCAAAATCGACTAATAATTGAGATGTGAGATTCTTCACTTTGTCTCCCTCTACAAATTAAATTTGTGAAGTGAAGAAACTCACACCTGAACCTTCACCCCTCTGAATAATATCTTTCTTTCATAGACTACTAAGGTCATAACACGTTAACCACAAATGTCATAATGACCACGTAATGCCATAGAGAGGTAGAGGGAAGGAAGAAGAGAAGGAGACGAAGCAGAGTGAGGAATTGCTCATGATAAATTCGGAGAGCCTGACGGCAAGGCCCAAAATGCAATCTGTAGCATGTTAACAAGAATGTTTGATGGAACAATAACATACTACGATATTACATGACCCGCTACGATTTTATTTATTACTTCATTTCGATTACAGAAAAATTAATTATGATAATGTCATACACACACAATTTCACTTTGCAAAGTTTTATCAATTAGCCACGTTCAACAGTTTTATGTTTGATCTGGGTAATCATGACTTTTCATTCCGTAATGCATACATAAGTGCTAATTATTCTTATATTAGGCATACGAATAAGACACACACACACTCACATCATACACACACACACACATATGAATGATGCGTTAGTTTGGGTAAAGCTTGTATAAAATTTGTGAAGAGCATACTATGATTACATTGTAGCTTGGTCCACGTGTCTAATGTATAGGTCATAATAGTATCAAGAGAATATGCAACATGGAAAAAAAGAGAAAAGACATTACTTGCTTAATCATTATAAAAACAGGATCTAATAAATGCAACTCGGACCATCTGCAAATTACGTACGAAAATAAAGAAGCAAACACGTAAACAAGTACCGTCACAATGGAACCTCCGCCATTTCCTGAGACATTGAGCAAACGATGGTGATTCTGATATCTCAATTAGGATATACATCTATGGGCATACACAGGGATGATCACGGGCATCGATACTGGGGGGGGGGGGGGGGCTTTCCCAAATTTTACCAAAAGTGTCCACTAGATCTCTAAATTTCAGATCTGAAAAGACAAAATCTTCCTCGTGTTAGGGTGGCCAATTCTTACTCTTTCCATAGAAACAAAAGCCGAATATCTCACCAGAAGTATGCACCATTTTGTAAATTTCGGGATTAGAAAATGCAAAATCTCCTTTGTGTGGGAGCTTGCTTTCCCCCTGCCACACCCTTTCACAAAACATTATCCTGAATACGAATTTTTCTTACATTTTTGACAGAATCAAAATTGGAATATTTAACAAAAATGTGTCCACCTAGATCTCTAAAGTACAGACCTGAAAATGCAAAATATATCCCTCATCATTGACCATGTTGCACAAGCTACCTCGTAAGCCGGGGTGCGTCGAACCTAGAGAAGGGGGGGGGGCGCGAAAAACAAATTATTTCGTTCCCAAATAATTCCCGAGATGAGGAAATTTTTCTTGCTTTTTTCATAGAAAACTGTCCACATATTTCTTCCAAAGTCTGCACCAGATTGCTGAATTTCAATTTTTAAAATGCAGAATGTCTCTCTCGTGGATACCCTCCCCCATTCGCTCTGTTTTCTATAGACTTAGTACACTTTTAGATTAACAGATTTCCAAATGTTTTCATCTGAAGTGTTCACCAAGTCTGTCACTTCAGCTTAAAAAAAGACCACAGATCGTTATATGTCAATCCTGAATATGTAAAAGCTCCGTCGTGTGGGAGGGGACTACCCTCCCAAACCGTCCCACTTCCCCTAACAACTTCCATGTATCATGTAGTAGGCCTATACAATGATGTTGTATTCGCGGAACAAGATATGAGGAAATACGATTTAGTCATTCAATGGTTGTCATAAAAACCACTAATGTCATAACACGTCGACGACCAATGTCATAACGACAACTTAATGTCATAACACGTCGACGACAAATGTCATAATGACCGCTTAATATCGTAACACGTCGACGACAAATGTCAAAATAGGATTAACGACAAATATCATATCACGTTGACGACAAATGTCAAAATTTCCATCTTTCTGCAAATGTCATAACATGTGGACGACAAATGTTAATTCGGATTAACCACAAACGTCATTAAACGTTGACCAAAATTGTCAAAATTTACCAATTAATCACTGAACATCCGATAACACGTCATAGGGGCGGATCAAAAAATTCCGTAAAGGGGAGGCGCCTTTACAAAATCAAGGGCTGGCGCGACAACCCCCACCCCTATTTTCTTCTCTCTTCTTTTTTTCCCCGCAATATCCCTATATATTTGAATTTGTTTTCTTTATGTTTCGGTCATTGTTTTACCCGTGGCCCTCATCTCAATCTGTAGCTCGAATTTAATTGGGACCAACGCTCAACGAACTTATTTTTAAGTAGGTTCCCTCGTATTTCTTTAGCATTCATTCTCATATTCGAAGTTTCATAGATCGACCACTATGTTTTATGTGTGTACAATATTCCATGTATGTTTCCTAGCTGGATATCAGGTATAGGCCCTATTTCATTTAGTAATATTATGCCTCCCCGCTGGATATCATGTATTATATTATTTTGTTACATTTGATCTATTTTTTTTTTTGGTGAGAAATATGACAATAAAGTTGAAATTGAAAATGTAAATTGAAAATATGAGGAGGTATTACTATTGTTTTCACCTTAAACTATAACTGTAGACGGTTTTGTCTGGAAACACTTTCAACATAATTAGTGTTCACATTTAGTACATATTGAGCAAGCCAAAAGTTTTACATTGGTTGTTTTTTTCCCTAACTCACATTTTAGAACTATTTTGAAGCAGTAATACTGGGGGTTTCTTTCATCTGCAAATTGACAGTTATACCTTTAATGACTCATTTACGTGTGCTGATTTTGTTTCTTTCTAATCTATATAGGAACTGCCGAGTCGGGAATTAGAAGTGAGTATGAAACGGTAGGGAAAAACATGTGCAAACCGTTGTGGATTCGAATTATACATTGTCTTGTTCTTCGGCCGAGTGTAGTCGTGTCATGAATGTTTTGGCAAGTAGTAGGAAAGATAAATGACAGGAAAAAAATCCAGTTTCGGTGAAGTAACATAGCAAAGACATTCTATGACTTTTTTTTATCAATATTTATTACAATGGTCTGACCATCCCACATGACCACCGGTGAAGTTTGTCGGATTAAGATTATTATTATTATTATTATTATTTATTCGGCATTTGCAAAACATTACAAGTGATAACAGAGAAACAGAATAAACAAACAAAACACAAAAAACAAAGTGTCAGGCTTTCCCTTTTGAGCTTCCCGAAGGAGCCGGGTTGGAAAAAAGCAATCAAAATCACTATGACCATTGGGCCTCTCCAACCAACTAAAGCAAGCACATCAGGGAGTGGTTGAACATAAAAGAAAAGAAATAATACAATTTTGAATTAAGCGGCAAGATCTAGCAGCAAATTCGTGGGCGGTGGTAAAATCTTCTTGTTGTGATCTGTTTCCATTGAATGTCTTTCTGTTAATTATTCAAAAGATTCAAAAAATAAAATTAAAATCTTTAGGCCCTACCCACTCCCATCCTAAAGGGAGTAGGTAGAGCTAACTAATGTCAAAATCGACTAAAAGTTCAGATGTGAGATTCTTCACTTTGTCTCCCTCTACAAATTAAATTTGTGAAGTGAAGTGAAGAAACTCACACCTGAACCTTCACCCCTCTGAATAATATCTTTCTTTCATAGACTACTAAGATCATAACACGTCAACCACAAATGTCATAATGACCACGTAATGCCATAGAGAGGTAGAGGGAAGGAAGAAGAGAAGGAGACGAAGCAGAGTGAGGAATTGCTCATGATGAATTCGGAGAGCCTGACGGCAAGGCCCAAAATGCAATCTGTAGCATGTTAACAAGAATGTTTGATGGAACAATAACATACTACGATGTTACATAATACATTACAAATTTATTTATCACTTCAATTCGATTACACAAAAAGGAGTTATGATAATGCCATACACACACAATGTCACTTCGCAAAGTTTTATCAATAAGCCACCTTCAACAATTCTATGTTTGATCTTGATAATCATGAGTTTTCCATTCCGTAAATGCATACAAGTGCTAATTATTCTTTATATTAGGCATACGAATTTGACACACACACGCGCGCGCGCGTACACACACACACACACACACACACACTGACACCCACATCCCCAAATGCACCCTACACGACTGATGCGTTGGTTTGGGTAAGACTTTGTTTAAAATTTAGAGCTATTTTGAAGCAGTAATACTGGGGTTTTTCTTTCATCTGCAAATGAAAAGTTATACCTTTAATGACTCATCTACGTGTGGTGGTTTTGTTTCTTTCTTATCTATATAGATTCCGATGAGTAACAGCGAATTAATCGTGAGTATGAAATGGTAGGGAAAAATATGTGCGAACCTTAATGTGGATTCGAATAATAATTTGTCTTATTCTTCGGCCGTGTGAATTCGTGTCATGAATGTTTTGGGAAGTAGAAGGTTACATAAATGACAGGAAAACAAATCCAGTTTCGATAAAGTAAAATAGCCAACAACAACAACAACAACAAAGAAAAAACGCGAGTGAGGAATTGCTCATGATGAATTCGTAGAGCCTGACGGCAAGGCCCAGAATGCAATCTGTAGCATGTCAACAAGAATGTTTGATGGAACAATAACATATACTACGATATTACATGACCCGCTACGATTTTATTTATTACTTCATTTTGATTACTGAAAAAAGTAATTATGATAATGTCATACACACACAATTTCACTTCGCACAGGTTTATCAATTAGCTACCTTCAACAGTTTTATGTTTGATCTTGATAATCATGAGTTTTCCACTCCGTATTGGATACATAAGTGATAATTGTTTTTATATTAGGCATGCGAATTTGACACACACGCACACACACACGCACACACACACACACACACACACACTGACAGCCACATCCACACATACACACCCAAATGAATGATGCGTTGGTTTGGGCAAGACTTTGTTTAGAATTTAAAATTTAGAACTATTTTGAAGCAGTAATATTGGGGTTTTTCTTTCATCTGCAAATGAAAAGTTATACCTTTAATGACTCATTTAAATGTGCTGGTTTTGTTTCTTCCTAATCTATATAGCCTTCGAGTCCGCCGAGTCTACGCGGAATTGGCTTGAGTATGAAACTGTAGGAAAAAACATGTGCAAACCTTAATATGGATTCGAATAATAAATTTTCTTGTTCTTCGGCCGAGTGTCGTCGGGCCATGAATGTTTTGGCAAGTAGTATAGGTCAGATAAATGACAGGAAAATGTCCAGTTTCGGTGAAGTAAAATAGCAAAAACAGAAACAAAAAACAACACGCGAGTATATTAACCCTTTGTGTGCTTTGAGTAGTGATTTACACAGAAAAATCCATTCTATGACGTTTAACATTTATTACAATGTTCTGACCATCCCACACGACCATGTACCGGTGAAGTTTCTCGGATTAAGATCTAGCAGCAAATTCGTTGGTGGTGGTAGAAATCTTCTTGTAGTGATTTGTTTCCATTGAATGTCTTTCTGTTAATTATTCAAACGATTCCTCCCCCTAAAAAAACAAACAAACCAACAAATAAAGTCTTTACCCACTCCCACCTTCAAGGTTGTAGGTAGAGCCCACTAATGTAAAAATCGACTACTAAATCAGATGTGAGATTCTTCACTTTGTCTCCCTCTACAAATCAAATTTGTGAAGTGAAGTGAAGAAACTCACACTTGAACCTTCACCCCTCCGAATAATATCTTTCTTTCATAGACTACTAAGATCATAACACGTCAACCACAAATGTCATAATGACCACGTAATGCCATAGAGAGGTAGAGGGAAGGAAGAAGAGAAGGAGACGAAGTAGAATGTTGAATTGCTCATGATGAATTCGGAGAGCCTGACGGCAAGGCCCAAAATGCAATCTGTAGCATGTTAACAAGAATGTTTGAACGGACAATAACGTACTACGATGTTACATAACACATTACAAATTTATTTATCACTTCAATTCGATTACACAAAAAGGAGTTATGATAATGCCATACACACACAATGTCACTTCGCAAAGTTTTATCAATAAGCCACCTTCAACAGTTTTATGTTTGATCTTGATAATCATGAGTTTTCCATTCCGTAAATGCATACATAAGTGCTACTTATTCTTTATATTAGACATACGAATTTGACACACACACACACACACACACACACACATAAACAAACACACACACACACACACTGACACCCACATCCACACATACACAACCACATGGATGATGCGTTGGTTTGGGTAAGACTTTGTTTAAAATTTAGATGTATTTTGAAGAAGTTATACTGGGGGTTTTCTTTCATCTGGAAATGAAAAGTTATAGCTTTAATGACTCATATACGTGTGCTGGTTTTGTTTCTTTCTAATCTATATAGCCTTTCCTGAGTGTAGCCATACCTAAGGTGAGTGTAGACATACCTGACGTGAGTATGAAACTGTAGGAAAAACTAATGTCAAAATCGACTGCTAATTCAGACGTGAGATTCTTCACTTTGTCTCCCTCTACAAATTAAATTTGTGAAGTGAAGTGAAGAAACTCACACCAACACGTCAACCACAAATGTCATAATGACCACGTAATGCCATAGAGAGGTAGAGGGAAGGAAGAAGAGAAGGAGACGAAGCAGAGTGAGGAATTGCTCATGATGAATTCGGAGAGCCTGACGGCAAGGCCCAAAATGCAATCTGCAGCATGTTAACAAGAATGTTTGATGGAACAACAACATACTACGATATTACATGACCCGCTACAATTTAATTTATTATTTCATTTCGATTACTGAAAAAGTAATTATGATAATGTCATACACACACAATTTCACTTCGCACAGTTTTATCCATTAGCCACCTTCAACAGTTCTATGTTTGATCTTAACAATCATGAGTTTTCCACTCCGTAATGCATACATAAGTGCTAATTGTTTTTATATTAGGCATACGAATTTGACGCACACACACACACACACACACACACGTACACACTGACAACCACATCCATAAATACACACTCACATGAATGATGCGTTGGTTTGGGTAAGACTTTGTTTAAAATTCAGAGCTATTTTGAAGCAGTAATACTGGGGTTTTTTTTTCTTTCATCTGCAAATGAAAAGTTATACCTTTAATGACTCATTTACATGTGTTGGTTTTGTTTCTTCCTAATCTATATAGGCTTCGACGAGTCTAACCCAAAGTGAGGTGAGTATGAAACTGTATAATAGGAAAGAACATGTGGAAACCTTACTATATATGCGAATAATAAATTGTCTTGTTCTTCGGCCGAGTGTAGTCTTGTCATGAATATTTTGGCAAGTAGTAGGTAAGATAAATGACAGGGAAAAATTCCAGTTTCAGTGAAGTAACATAGCAAAAAACAAAACCAAACAACAACAACAACAACAACACGCGAGTATATTAACCCTTTGTGTGCTTTGAGTACCGATTTGCACAGAAAAATCCATTCTATGACGTTTAACATTTATTACAATGCTCTGACCATCCCACACAACCATCGGTGAAGTTTCTCGGATTAAGATCTAGCAGCAAATTCGTTGGCGGTGGTAAAATCTTCTAATAGTGATCTGTTTCCATTGAATGTCTTTCTGTTAACTATTCAAAAAAAATCAAAAATAAGAATAAAATCTTTAGACCCTACCCACTCCCATCCTCAAGGGAGTATGTAGAGCCCACTAATGTCAAAATCGACTAATAATTCAGATGTGAGATTCTTCACTTGGCCTTCCTCTACAAATTAAATTTGTGTGAAGTGAAGTGAAGAAAATCACTCCTGAACCTCAACCTCTGAATAATATCTTTCTTTCATAGACTACTAAGATCATACCTCGTCAACCATAAATGTCATAATGACCACGTAGTGCCATAGAGAGGTAGAGGGAAGGAAGAAGAGAAGGAGACGAAGCAGAGTGAGGAATTGCTCATGATGAATTCGGAGAGCCTGACGGGAAGGCCCAAAATGAAATCTGCAGCATGTTAACAAGAATGTTTGATGGGACAATAACATATTACGATATTACATAAGACATTACAAATTTATATATCACTTCATTTCGATTACAGAAAAAGGAGTTATGATAATGCCTTACATACACAATGTCACTTTGCAAAGTTTTATCAATTAGCCACCTTCAACAGTTTTATGTGTGATCTTGATAATCATGAGTTTTCCATTCCGTAATGCATACATAAGCGCTAATTATTCTTTATACTAGGCATATGAATTTGACACACACGCACACACACACACACATCCCCAAATGTACCCCACATGAATGATGCGTTGGTTTGGGCAAGACTTTGTTTAAAATTTAGAACTATTTTGAAGCAGTAATACTTGGGTTTTTCTTTCATCTGCAAATGAAAAGTTATACCTTTAATGACACATTTACGTGTGTTGGTTTTGTTTCTTTCTAATCTATATAGCTTTCGAGGTGTCTACCCCGATTAGACGTGAGTATGAAACTGTAGGAAAAAAATATGTGGAAAACTTAATATGGATTCGAATGATAAATTTTCTTGTTCTTCGGCCGAGTGTACACTGTAAAAACATCGGTGTTAGATTTAACACCACGGGTGTTAAATCTAACACCGTCAAACTTCAATAAAGGACCACATCCACAGGTGTTAAAAATGCACTGTGATGGTGTTGAAAAGTGTTCACCTGACACTTCGTGGTGTTAATTTGACACTCTACCTGGTGTTATTTTGACACTGTACTGGTGTTAATTCAAAAATGACACCACATGGTGTTGATTTGATATTTGTTGGTGTTAATATCAATGGTTTAACACCCGTCCAGCTTAAATAAGAGACCACACCAGCTGGTGTTACTTTGGTGTAAATTTATTTTGACATTTTTTCAAAAATCTAGTATTTTAATGTAATATTCTTGATCGTCTTGTTTAAATTTAAAATCAACAAGAAGTGCAGTTACTAAGAAACTCTTCAAAAAACAGTTTAAAATTTGGAAATGACACCCGGAGGTGTTAATTTAACACCATAAATGAGCACCGAAAATTTAACACCAGCTCGGTGTTCACTATTTAACACCGGACTTTTTGCAGTGTAGTCGTGTCATGAATGTTTTGGCAAGTAGTATAGGTCAGATAAATGACAGGAAAAAAATCCAGTTTCGGTGAAGTAAAATAGCAAAAACAAAACCAAAAAACAACACGCGAGTATATTAACCCTTTGTGTGCTTTGAATACAGATTTGCAGAGAAAAATCCATTCTATGACGTTTAACATTCATTACAATGCTCTAACCATCCCACACGCCCATGCACCGGTGAAGTTTCTCGGATTAAGATCTAGCAGCAAATTCGTGGGCGGTGGTAGAAATCTTCTTGTAGTGATTTGTTTCCATTGAATGTCTTTCTGTTAATTATTCAAACGATTCCTCCCCCTAAAAAACAAACAAACCAACAAATGAAGTCTTTACCCACTCCCACCTTCAAGGTTGTAGGTAGAGCCCACTAATGTAAAAATCGACTACTAATTCAGATGTGAGATTCTTCACTTTGTCTCCATCTACAAATTAAATTTGTGAAGTGAAGTGGAGAAACTCACACCTGAACCTTCACCCCTCTGAATAATAACTTTCTTTCATAGACTACTAAGACCATAATACGTCAACCACAAATGTCATAATAACCACGTAATGCCATAGAGAGGTAGAGGGAAGGAAGAAGAGAAGGAGACGAAGCAGAGTGAGGAATTGCTCATGATGAATTCGGAGAGCCTGACGGGAAGGCCCAAAATGAAATCTGTAGCATGTCAACAAGAATGTTTGATGGAACAATAGCATATTACGATATTACATAAGACATTACAAATTTATTTATTGCTTCAAATCGATTACAGAAAAAGGAGTTATGATAATGCCATACACACACAATGTCACTTCGCAAAGTTTTATCAATTAGCCACCTTCAACAGTTTTATGTTTGGTCTTGATAATCATGAGTTTTCCATTCCGTAATGCATACATAAGTGCTAATTATTCTTTATATTAGGCATGAGAATTTGACACATACGCACACACACACACACACACACACACACACACACACTGACACCCACATCCACACATACACACCTACATGAATGATGCGTTGGTTTGGGTAAGACTTTGTTTAAAATTTAGAGCTATTTTGAAGCAGTAATACTGGGGTTATTCTTTCATCTGCAAATGAAAAGTTATACCTTTAATGACTCTTATACGTGTGCTGGTTTTGTTTCTTTCTAATCTATATAGCCTTCTATGGGTCTAGCCGGACCTGAGGTGAGTATTAAAAACCAAAAAAAAAAAAACATGTGCAAACCTTAATATGGATTCGAATAATGAATTTTCTTGTTCTTCGGCCGAGTGTAGTCGTGTCATGAATATTTTGGCAAGTAGTAGGAAAGATAAATGACAGGAAAAAATCCAGTTTCGGTGAAGTAACATAGCAAAAACAAAACCAAAAAAACGGCACGCGAGTATATTAACCCTTTGTGTGCTTTGAGTACCGATTTGCACAGAAAAGTCCATTATTTGACGTTTAACATTCATTACAATGCTCTGACCATCCCACACAACCATCGGTGAAGTTTCTCGGATTAAGATCTAGCAGCAAATTCGTTGGTGGTGGTAAAAATTTTCTTATAGTGACCTGTTTCTATTGAATGTCTTTCTGTTAATTATTCAAAAGATTCAAGAATAAAAACAAAATCTTTAGGCCCTATACCCACTTCCACCCTTAAGGGAGTATGTAGAGCCAATTAATGTCAAAATCGACTACTGATTCAGATGTGAGATGCTTTACTTGGTTTCCCTCTACAAATTAAATTTGTGAAGTGAAGTGGAGAAACTCACACCTGAACATTCACCCCTCTGAATAATATCTTTCTTTCATAGACTACTAAGATCATAACACGTCAACCACAAATGTCATAATGACCACGTAACGCCATAGGGAGTTAGTGGGAAGGAGGAAGAGAAGGAGACGAAGCAGAGTGAGGAATTGCTCATGATGAATTCGGAGAGCCTGGCGGCAAGGCCCAAAATGAAATCTGTAGCATGTCAACAAGAATGTTTGATGGAACAATAGCATATTACGATATTACATAAGACATTACAAATTTATCTATTGCTTCAAATCGATTACAGAAAAATGAGTTATGATAATGCCATACACACACAATGTCACTTCGCAAAGTTTTATCAATTAGCCACCTTCAACAGTTTTATGTTTGGTCTTGATAATCATGAGTTTTCCATTCCGTAATGCATACATAAGTGCTAATTATTCTTTAAATTAGACATAAGAATTAGACACATACGCACACACACACACACACACACACACACACACACACACACACACTGACACCCACATCCACACATACACACCTACATGAATGATGCGTTGGTTTGGGTAAGACTTTGTTTAAAATTTAGAACTATTTTGAAGCAGTAATACTGGGGATTTTCTTCCATCTGCAAATGAAAAGTTATACCTTTAATGACTCATTTACGTGTGCTGGTTTTGTTTCTTTCTAATCTATATAGCCTTCGATGAGTCTAGCCGAACCTGAGGTGAGTATGAAACTGTAGGAAAAACATGTGGAAACCTTAATATGGATTCGAATAATACATTTTCTTGTTCTTCGGCCGAGTGTCGTCGGGTCATGAATGTTTTGGCAAGTAGTAGGTAAGATAAATGACAGGAAAAAAATCCAGTTTCGGTGAAGTAAAATAGCAAAAACAAAAACAAAAGACAGCACGCGAATATATTAAACCTTTCTGTGCTTTGAGTATTGATTTGCACAGAAAAATCCATTCTGTGACGTTTAACATTCATTACAATGCTCTGACCATCCCACACAACCATGCACCGGTGAAGTTTCTCGGATTAAGATCTAGCAGCAAATTCGTTGGTGGTGGTAGAAATCTTCTTGTAGTGATTTGTTTCCATTGAATGTCTTTCTGTTAATTATTCAAACGATTCCTCCCCGTAAAAAACAAACAAACCAACAAATGAAGTCTTTGCCCATCCCCACCTTCAAGGTTGTAGGTAGAGCCCACTAATGTAAAAATCGACTACTAATTCAGATGTGAGATTCTTCACTTTGTCTCCCTCTACAAATTAAATTTGTGAAGTGAAGTGAAGAAACTCACACCTGAACCTTCACCCCTCTGAATAATACCTTTCTTTCATAAGGGCTTTTTACACTTGTGTTTCTTAACCCCGGACTTTCTCTGACCCAGGACTATCGTTAGTCCCGTACCAATTTTTTCAGCTTTTTACACTGACCAATTAGTCCCGTACTATCTCTTGTCCGGGGCTAAGGAGAAAACTGACCTTTTTACACTCGTATTTCTTAGCCCCGGACTTTCCAAACCACATGAATATTCATAATTACGCTGTGTACTGTACATGTACACGCACGCACCGGCAGCACTTGATTACCTCGTTTCTGATTGGTCAGTGAGGGTCGGACTTCGTCTCCGTCGCTTAGCCCAGGATTATTTTTTCGTTCTGTTTACACTCACTTGCTTGGCACCGCAATTGCGGTGCTAACCCCTGCTATTTTGCAGGGCCAGATAGTACCGTACTATCGGTGGGGCTAGCCCACTTTGGCAAAAACGAGTGTAAACAGAAAAGGGCTTTTTACACTTGTGTTTCTTAACCCCGGACTTTCTCTGACCCAGGACTATCGTTAGTCCCGTACCAATTTTTTCAGCTTTTTACACTCGCCAATTAGTCCCGTACTATCTCTTGTCCGGGGCTAAGGAGAAAACTGACCTTTTTACACTCATATTTCTTAGCCCCGGACTTTCCAAACCACATGAATATTCATAATTACGCTGTGTACTGTACACGTACACGCACGCACCGGCAGCACTTGATAACCTCGTTTCTGATTGGTCAGTGAGGGTCGGACTTCGTCTCCGTCGCTTAGCCCAGGATTATTTTTTCGTTCTGTTTACACTCACTTGCTTGGCACCGCAATTGCGGTGCTAGCACCGCAATTGCGGTGCTAACCCCAGCTATTTTGCAGGGCCAGATAGTACCGTACTATCGGTGGGGCTAGCCCACTTTGGCAAAAACGAGTGTAAACAGAAAGTGGGCTAAGGATAGTCCCGTACCAACGGTGGGGCTAAGGCCCCCCCTTAGCCCCACCGTTGGTCCGGGGCTAAGCAAAAATTTACAAGTGTAAAAAGCCCTAAAGTGGGCTAAGGATAGTCCCGTACCAACGGTGGGGCTAAGCCCCCCCCCCCCCCCCCCCCTTAGCCCCACCGTTGGTCCGGGGCTAAGCAAAATTTTACAAGTGTAAAAAGCCCTGTAGACTACTAAGATCATAACACGTCAACCGCAAATGTCATAATGACCACGTAATGCCATAGAGAGGTAGAGGGAAGGAAGAAGAGAAGGAGACGAAGCAGAGTGAGGAATTGCTCATGATGAATTCGGAGAGCCTGACGGCAAGGCCTAAAATGCAATCTGTAGCATGTTAACAAGAATGTTTGATGGGACAATAACGTACTACGATGTTACATAATACATTACAAATTGATTTATCACTTCAATTCGATTACAGAAAAAGGAGTTATGATAATGCCATACACACACAATTTCACTTCGCAAAGTTTTATCAATAAGCCACCATCAAAAGTTTTATGTTTGATCTTGATAATCATGAGTTTTCCATTCCATATGCATACATAAGTGCTGATTATTCTTTATATTAGGCATACGAATTTGACACACACACACACACGCGCGCGCGCGCACACACACACACACACACACGCACACACGTTGACACCCACATCCCCAAATGCACCCCACATGACTGATGCGTTGGTTTGGGTAAGACATTGTTTAAAATTTAGAACTTTTTTGAAGCAATAATACTGGGGTTATTCTTTCATCTGCAAATGAAAAGTTATACCTTTAATGACTCATTTACATGTGTTGGTTTTGTTTCTTTCTTATCTATATAGCCTTCGATGAGACCTCTCGAACCTGACGTGAGTATGAAATGGTAGGGAAAAATATGTGCAAACCTTAATGTGGATTCGAATAATAAATTGTCTTGTTCTTCGGCCGTGTGAATTCGTGTCATGAATGTTTTGGGAAGTAGAAGGTAACATAAATGACAGGAAAGCAAATCTAGTTTCGATAAAGTAAAATAGCCAACAACAACAACAACAACAAAGAAAAAACGCGAGTATATTAACCTTTTGTGTGCTTTGAGTACTGAGTTACACAGAAAAATCCATTCTATGACGTTTAACACACATTTGAATGCTCCGACCATCCCATACGGCCACCGGTGGAGTTTCTCGGATTAAGCTCTAGGAGCAAATTCGTTGGAGGTGGTAAAAATCTTCTTGTAGGGATTTGTTTCCATTGAATGTTTTTCTGTTAACTAGGAGTATTCAAAAGATTCCTCCCCCTCAAAGAAATAAAAAAATATATATATATAAAACTAGAGCACTCGCAATCAAGCACATGTACCTCCGAACCCGTCCCATACCCCATCTGGATTACTTTTCAGGCCAGAATGTTGTAAATTATGTCAACTGTCGCAGGATACAATAAAGTCCAATGAATAATGAGTCTAGGATATATAGCACATACAAGGAATATGACATGTCATCCTATAAAACTTTGAACAATGAGAGCGCTGGCAATGAAAACTTTTGTTACCTCGAATAACTCCCCTTAAACCTCCATAGCAAGTTTGAATAAAATCTGACAAGAAATGTGGCTTATACAGCATATACAGAAATATGACATGGCCTCCAAGTCGGAACACTGAGGGCGCCGTCACCACAAAATGTTGTGTCTTTCATGTAGAATGACCACCCATACACCTCTTTAGCAAGTCTGAGTAAAATCCAGAAACAATCAAATTATTGCCTAAAGAAGCATGACTTTTTGCAAATTTTAACATGATCAGGGTGACTTTTGACCATGTAAAGGTGGAACAGTGAGGGCAGCATTATTAATAGGTGTGGATTTGACTATGGTATATTTACATGTTCAAATTTGGAAAAAAAAAAAATTGGTCCAGCAGAAAGGCCAGCGTCGCACACACAAGCAGACACTGTTAAATTTACCTTTTCACGTATAAAGACGGAACAAGCGAAGGCGCCATATCCATAAACAATGGAGGCATCTTCATTTCATTATAATGCACCTTTTTGCCAAATTTGAAGAAAATCCGTTAGGAAATGTGGCTGATAGAGCACACACAAGAAATATGCAGTGGCATTAAAGTCGGAACACTGAGGGCGCCGTCACCACAAACTGTTGTGTCCTTCATGTAGAACGACCATCCACACATCTCCTTAGCAAGTCTGAATAATATCCATTGAGTAAAAATCAAGTTATTGCATAAATAAGCACTTCTGCAAATTTTGACATGATCAGGGTGACCTCTGACCATGTAAAAGGTGAAACAGTAAGGGCAGCATTATCATAGGTATAGGTGTATAGATTTGACTATGATACATTTACATACCAAATTTGAAGAAAAAAAAATATGTCGAAAAATAAGGCCAGCGTCGCACACACAAGCAGACCCTGTTAAACATACCTTTTCATGTATAAAGACGGAAAAAGCGAGGGCGCCATCACCAAAAACAATAGGCTTCTTAGTCTTACCATAATACACCTTCATGCCACATTTGAAAATGATTGAGAGAAGAAAATAATGCAGCGGGTAGAGCGCTCACAAGGAAATCTCTGCTGTTTTCACAAAAACTCTTGTTACCATAACAACGATGTCTCCGCCCACACCAAAATCAATAGGCGGCTTTACTTTTCCATAATGGACCTTCATGCCAAATTTGAAGATGATTGGAGAAGAAACGTAGCCGGAAGAACGCTCACAAGGAAACATCTGCGGCGGCGGACGCGGCGGCGGCGGCGGACGCGGCGCGACGAGGCCAAATCCATAGTGTCCTCCGAACTCTGTTCGGGGGATACAATACAATCTTTACCCACTCCCATCCTCAAGGGAGTATTAGAGCCCACTAATGTCAAAATCGACTACTAATTCAGATGTGAGATTCTTCACTTTGTCTCCCTCTACAAATTAAATTTGTGAAGTGAAGTGAAGAAACTCACGCCTGAACCTTCACCCCTCTGAATAATATCTTTCTTTCATAGACTACTAAGATCATAACACGTCAACCACAAATGTCATAATATACGAATAATTTATGAGTTGTGAGTGCATAGGGCACGAATATCGTATTACGTGCCCCAATGCACGAACAAAATCATAAATTATTCGTTTTATACAACACCTTGTCCACAATCACAGTACTAAATTAGTGACCGCCAACTCAGGAAGGCCCAAAAATAAATGTAACAATTAGGCCGAGAATTGTAAAAAAAACCCTGTGTACTGCTTTCAAACACGTGCTCGTCATGATTCGACCACACAGTCACAGGAATCACAAACTCCGCAGGGTCTATACCCATTCTACGCTAACGTTAGATCGAGTTAGGCCTGACTGTTAGGCCGATCTGAGATGTCGGTAGATCTAGTAGTAGGTCTAGACTTTGTCTCTTTCCGAAAATGATTTTGTATAAAAGCACAGAAAATTAATCAAATTGCGGTTTCTCAACTTGAAATGAAGTCTTGATTTTGGGATCACTGTGGTCCACGTAGCAGATCAGAGTCAAAAGTAAAAACACAGCATGCAGTATAGGTTTAAAGGCCGCAATAGCCAATACATGCAACTAGCTAGGTAAAGTAGCTGCGCGTACTGCACGTTAACGTTGCAGTACTCCGCCGCGCCTGGTCTGTGTGTGGGACTTACCGGCAGCGCAGCGCAGCCGGCCAGCACGTACAATGTAGTTTGTTGCCGCTTTGCTGCTGTGAGCCACAGAACTCTGTGAGCGGCCATGCATTAGTAGCCCCCCGCGAAGCCGTGCTATAGTACCTTCGAGCCGTGCAATAGGCCCATGCCAGGGGCCTATTGTACGGCTGTCACTTTCAATGAGTTTGATAGGTATTTTCTATTGAATGTCATGTGACATGTTCTTGGCCAATCACAATTCGACATCATTCTGAGGTGTTGTATAATATACAAATGATGCACAGGATAGAGTGCGTTAGTGGAGGCGTGTAGTGCACTCGAGGGTATTTACAATTGTGAAACATGCACGAGGCGAAGCCGAGTGCATGTTGCACTACATTGCAAATACCCGAGAGTGAGCTACGCCTCCATAACGCCACGAATAGTCCTGTGCATCATTTGTTTTATAAAATGGGTCGAAAATTCGAAAACTAACAGCATTTTTCAGCGTTTGTCACGTACCTTTGTGGGTCAAGACGTCCGAAGATGTTCGTCCCAAACATTTACGCACGTCGCACTCGGAAATCCCGCACATACAGTATAAGTATGATGGGGGGTTGGGTTTCCGGACACTTAAGTTCCCGCATGAAAACTTACTTATATTACATAGAATATGCACCCTTTACCTTAAAGACTTGATATAGACTCCTCATGTAGGCCTACTAGACAACATACTCTGAAAACGGCGTGAGAATTAACCTGCTAAATCGTTGGATTTGCCCTTCAAAGTGACTCCATGTACGCGTCCGCTCCCACAACGCTTGGTCTACTGTACTGTACAAAGTGTACGTATATAAGAGTATACGTACGCCACACATGTTATGCACAAGGGAAGAAAGGCCGGCCGGCCGGCCGGCCGGCAGCCCGAACTAGAAGTTGTTTACAGGATTGACAGCGCCTATGCATCGCCTGCAATTCAAAGGAGCCGCCGCGCGCACAGACGATCGGCAATAGGATTTAACACGCAGTGCAATGGGACTAGAATAAAGGAAGCACTCGTGACTCATTTCAGCGCTTCCTATTGGCTACATTCTTGAACCCATTTTATAATAACCACGTAATGCCATAGAGAGGTAGAGGGAAGGAAGAAGAGAAGGAGACGAAGCAGAGTGAGGAATTGCTTATGATGAATTCGGAGAGCCTGACGGCAAGGCCCAAAATGAAATCTGCAGCATGTTAACAAGAATGTTTGATGGGACAATAACACACTACGATATTACATGACCCGCTACAGTTTTATTTATTACTTCATTTCGATTACTGAAAAAGGAGTTATGATAATTCCTTACATACACAATGTCACTTTGCAAAGTTTTATCAATTAGCCACCTTCAACAGTTTTATGTTTGATCTTGATAATCATGAGTTTTCCATTCCGTAATGCATACATAAGTGCCAATTATTCTTTATATTAGGCATACGAATTTAACACACACGCACGCACACACACACACACACACACACACTGACAGCCACATCCACACATACACACCCACATGAATGATGCGTTGGTTTGGGCAAGACTTTGTTTAAAATTTAGAACTATTTTGAAGCAGTAATACTGGGGTTTTCTTTCATCTGCAAATGAAAAGTTATACCTTTATAGTCCAGTCAAAATATGAAATGACCCACAACTAATTGCAACAGAAACGATTCCACTTGCATTTGACCCGGAAGAGCTATCAAAATAACATATTAAAAGTTCCCTCAAATTCGAGTGGTGGATCAGTGTCTAATTTGCATAAATTCAAAATGGCCGCCATACAACCTATTTATGCCTATATCTCGGGATATATAACCCACAGAAAGTAAATTCCGGTGTCTAAACCTATGATTTTTAGGTCGAGGAATACAAATATGTTATCTTTAGCAACTTTCAAGCATCCCTTTATATAGTTTTTGCAGGTATTTGCATATAACTACACACAAAATGGCCGCCATATTGCCTGTGCAAGCCCGTATCTTCGTATATCATTAATGTAGTACACCCAGGAATAAGTCGCTATACATCTGGACATAAAACCCGTAGAAAATAGATTCTGTTGTCTAAACCTATGTTTTTTTTTAGGTCAGGGAATACAACTATGATATAAGCAGTAACTTTCAAACTTCCCTTTATACATTTTCTGCATATATTTGCATTTAATTAAATGCAAATTGGCCGCCATTATGCCTCTACAGGCTTATATCTCTATCTGTAAAAGGTACGCAGCGATGGTGTCTGTGGTCTTGATTTTACTGCTGAGAATCACTGATGTAGGCACTCTGGAATAATTACCTATATTTCACTAAAAATTTGCATCGCTATATTTATGCATACATCTATTCAAATTCTTATCGTGAATATAATTTCAGATATACAAATACGAGCTACAGAACGTTAATTGTATTTCTACATCCAAGATTTCAAGGGCAAAACTGTTAGAATTCCATTCACAACCTTTTTATACCCAGTTTTATATTCTTGCATTGATTAATAGTATTGTATTACATTAAACTCACATTTTCTTGAGATAAAGCCTCAGAACAGAAAACAACTGTGAGTAGCATCTAATAAAACATATCTTTATTTAACTGTAATCTCAGCTTAGCTTCCAAAGTGTGCTCAATAGGAACACAATAACAGAGTGTCAAATTATGTAGCAGGAATCGTTAAAAAGATTTTTATGATTTCATGATATTCAATGTATTATAATCGTGTAATTTGCCCTCATGTTTACTGCTTATACTTGTGTCTATGTTGCAATACTTTTCTTTCTTTCTTTTTTTTTTTGGCCAAGGGGGGGGGGGGGGGGGGGGGGGAGTCATCAAGATCATGATTATCCATAAGCTACTCTTCAAAAGTTTCATGAGTTTGGACATTTGTTTAGAGGATGTTCTCGTCATATTATCTCATATAGCTTTTAAAGTGTGCTTACGGTACACAAAAAGTTTGTCTTAAATCATTCAGCAGCTTTTTTTAAACATCTTTTTCCTTACCTGCGATGATTTGCATCCATGTTTAGTCGATACTTGTGTCTTTTGTTGCAAAACTTTTGGCAAAGGCATGTTTATCAATGGGCAACATATGACCGTGATAATTTGTATGGAAGTGGATTTTGTCATATTTTTGCGCGGTTTCACCCAATGACTTACAGAAAAGAGCCGGATACAAAAAAAAAGAAAACAAAAAGGAAATGCCTTAACATTAAATTTTCTATTCCTAGTACTCTGGATTCATCAGTCCATCAATACAAACAGCATCCTTCTCATTGGCTTCAAGCTCAAAATACGCTTATAAATTCTGATAAGTGTTACTTTTACCATTTTTCGTGTTGTATCTGCACCTTTGTTAAAAGAACTCCTGAATGGAAGTCTGATGTAACTGAAAGACAGGCTGTTAGCAACTGGTAGTGTATAACTGCAGGGCAAACAGATTTGACTACACACAACCCATATCAGTGACAGATGCGGGCCATTATAGATCAGACACTTGTAATGTTGTATTTCTAAAATATGTGAGGAGTCAGATGATGCTGTTCTAATTGGTGACTAGGAATAAATAGCATTCTTGAAAGACATCAACACAGTTTACAACAAACGTGAGACTTGCTCCGTTTGTACTCTTCTTTCGTCAGTATGAAATGAAGCCGGGATCCTATTTACTTTAAATTAATCAACTGCAATTTCACACTATCCTAGTCCAGAGTTTGTGGTAAACGCATAGAACACCTTGAGTGCAAGCGAGTTTACATGTTTTAAACTTTTATCATTGATCTATATTTTCAGAGATCACATTACATACCTTAAGTATCTGTATTATCGCTAGCCAGAAAATGAAAATGATGTACTTGAAACGGAAGAAAGTTTTCTTGAAATCCAATGACTTTGATTCATTAGATTTTAAATTCATCTTAGCCAAACGTTCAAGACAGCAAAAAAAGGTTCAAGCTAATATTGCAAATAGTCATCATTTATCTTCTGGCGTCCGTCGACAGTAATGCATGCATTTTCAAAAAACATTTTCAGATTCTCTTTTAAGACCCCATGTAATGACAGATTTTCAACAAACTAGGCAAGTAGCATCCCAAGGATGACAGACTATCAAGTTATTCAAATAGATACCATGTCCAAAAGGTCCCAGAACCCCCAAATTAAGGAATCTATCATTAAAAAAAAAAAAACACACACACACACACACACACACACACACACACAAGTAGAACCAGTTAAACAGAGCTATCAGGTAAAAAGTACAAAGATAAATATCTTGGAGACTACATAGTTTTAAGTTTCGCAGTTTTATCTTCTTTTCAATTTCAATTTCAATTTCAATTTCTATTTCAATTTTCGAAATATTACACATTTATACATTATATATATTATATACATACTTGTAGTCCGCGTGTTGGTACCAGTACAGAAAAGATGACGAAGTATAAGGTGGTAATGCATTTCAGTCCAACAGTGCTAGTATTTAGTCAGACCAAATTTTCGACGAATACATTTGTCTTTCTTCAGAATCTTCAGGAAGACAAATGTATTCATCGAAAATTTGCTCTGAATAAATAGCACTGTTGGACTGAAATGCATTACCAGCCTACTTCGTCATTTTATATACATAGTTTTTTTTTTTTTTACGTGTGGGCACTAATGTCCCCCTCTCTTTCTAGAGTTGCTGCTTTAATCAAACCAGAAGAGCATTGAGTAAATACATCAGTGAGTGTATAAGCATACTTTCAAGATTATTTATGGCAGATGCAGGGGTGACCCCCTTGGGGCTAGTGCCAAATAGAGACAAATTTTCACTCTTTCATCTAAAAAAAAAAAAAAAAAAAAAAAAAACTGTTAGATTTGTTATCAAACTTGGCTGGTAGAATATTGGTAAAATGGAAACCATCCCCCGGCCACAGGATGCCCAAAGGCACCTCAAATCTGATCTAGGTGCGGCCGCCTTTGGGCTGGGACCAAATAATTGGAGGCCACTTTTGATTTTTGATCCTCCTTTTGAAAACACATGGTCAAATTTACAACAAACTTAGTACAGAACTGTACGTGCATTTATCGCTATATAAATTAGTGTCATGCATATATGGACATCATGCCTTCCTGGGCCCTGGAGGTCCCTAAAGCTTCCAGATATGGCCCTATAGGTTCCCAAAGTCTTTCAATTTCCTTTCTCCCAAGTAATAGTCTGTAAACATGCAAGGAAGGGGAACTTGAGATACTCGGATGAGGGCTGGACTCCTGGGTCTATGGATATAAGCTACTCTTAATTTAAATAGATATATGTATAAATATATGCAATTCTTTAGCAAAATATAGGTAATTATTCCTGAGTGGAACGTATTCGACATCAGTGATTCTCAGCAGTAAAATTAAGACCACAGACACCAACACTGGGTACCTTTTACAGATAGAGATATAAGCCTGTAGAGGCATTGTGGCGGTCATTTTGCATTTAATTAAATACAAATATATGCAGAAAATGTATAATGGAAGCTTGAAAGTTACTGCTTATATGATAATTGTATTAATTGACCTAAAAAACAAAACAAAACAAAGGTTTAAACACCAGAATCTATTTTCTGCGGGTTTTATGTCCGGATATACACTTATAGCGACTTATTCCTGAGTGTACTATACTGATATACGAAGATAAGGGCTTGCACAGGCAATATTTTTATGTAATTATATGCAAATATATGCAAAAACTATATGAAGGGATGTTCGGAAGTTGCTAAAGATAACATAGGTTTAGACACCGGAATTTACTTTCTGTGGGTTATATATCCCGAGATATAGGCATAAATAGGTTGTATGGCGGCCATTTTGAATCTATGCAAATTAGACACTGATCCACCACTCGAATTTTAGAGAACTTTTAATATGTTATTTTAATAGCTCATCCGGGTCAAATGCAAGTGGAATCGTTTCTGTTGCAATTAGTTGTGGGTTAAATTGTGGGTTAACCCACTTTTTGTCGTATTTTGACTGGACTATTAATGACTCATTTACATGTGCTGGTTTTGTTTCTTCCTAATCTATTTAGAGTCCGCCGAGTCTACGCGGAATTGGCTTGAGTATGAAACTGTAGGAAAAAAACATGTGCAAACCTTAATATGGATTCGAATAATGAATTTTCTTGTTCTTCGGCCGAGTGTCGTCGGGTCATGAATATTTTGGCAAGTAGTGGGTAAGATAAATGACAGGAAAAAATCCAGTTTCGGTGAAGTAACATAGCAAAAACAAAACCAAAAAACAGCACGCGAGTATATTAACCCTTTGTGTGCTTTGAGTACTGTTTGCACAGAAAAGTCCATTATTTGACGTTTAACACACATTTGAATGATCTGACCATCCCATTTTTTTCCTCCATCATCATTATTGTGGTATTCATTTTCATGGACATGTTTGTGTAATACTTACTTTTTCTACTGCACCTTGAGCACATTGGTCATGTGGAATTGGCGCATTATAAATTCCCTGTATTATCATCATTATAATACGACCACCGGTGAAGTTTCTCGGATTAAGCTTTAGCAGCAAATTCGTTGGCGGTGGTAAAAAATCTTCTGGTAGTGATTTGTTTCCATTGGGTGTCTTTCTGTTAACTATTCAAATGTTTCCTCCCCCTAAAAAAAAAGAATGAATGTATACCCACTCCCATCCTCAAGGGAGTAAGTAGAGCCCACTAATGTCAAAATCGACTACTAATTCATATGTGAGATTCTTCACTTTGTCTCCCTCTACAAATTAAATTTGTGTGAAGTGAAGTGAAATGAAGAAAATCACACCTGAACCTTCACCCCTCTGAATTATATCTTTCTTTCATAGACTACTAAGATCATAACACGTCAACCACAAATGTCATAATGACCACGTAATGTCATAGAGAGGTAGAGGGAAGGAAGAAGAGAAGGAGACGAAGCAGAGTGAGGAATTGCTAATGATGAATTCGGAGAGCCTGAAGGCAAGGCCCAAAATGCAATCTGTAGCATGTTAACAAGAATGTTTGATGGGACAAAAACATACTACGATATTACATAAGACATTACAAGTTCATTTATTACTTCATTTCGATTACGGAAAAAGTAATTATGATAATATCAAACACACACAATTTTATTTCATTCCGCACAGTTTTATCAATTATAGCTACGCTCAACAGTTGTATGTTTGATCTTGATAATCATACGTTTTAAATAAGTTCTTATTATTTTTACATTATATGAAAGATACATATTGGGGGATACAAGATTAAATGTCAAGCATAGAGTCAAAGATAAATTGCTAAAGCTTTTGAAAATGTAGCTATTTTTGTTGAAAATTGTCATGATGCCTTACATTACTAAAACTGGACCTTAAAATTCACAGCAAGGTCAATCATGAAACTTTTCAAAATTCCCAAATTATTGCACTCTGCAAAGACTTAGTCCGCATTAAAATGTACGTAGTTCAAGGAATGCACCTCTCTACAAATTTGCGGTATGCCATCAAACATGTGACTGCAATTTCTTGCTAATCTTGTGAAACTGTTGTCTGGTATTTTCAAGATATACTGTATATCTTTTGACAGAATAATGCAAATTGACGGAGGCATACCTGTCGCCATAGCGACATTTCTAGTCTATAAAATAAGTACACTTTTAGATTGACAGATTTCCAAATGTTTTCATCTGAAGTGTGCACTAAGTCTGTCACTTCAGTTTAAAAAAAGTCCACAGATCGTGATATGTCAATCCTGAATATGCAAAAGCTCCGTCGTGTGGGAGGGGACTACCCTTCCAAACCGTTCCACTTCCCCCGACAACTTCCATGTATCATGTAGTAGCCCTACACATTGATTCACTCGAGGAACAAGATATGAGGTAATACGATTTAGCCATTTAGGGGTTATCATAACAACCACTTATGTCATAACACGTCGACAACAGATGTCATAACGACCACAATGTCATAACACGTCGACGATAAATGTCATAATGAACGCTGATATCGTAACACCACGACGACAAATTTCAAAATAGGATTAACCACAAATATCATAACACGTTGACGACAAATGCCAAAATTTCCTGTTTTTACTGCAAATGTGATGGCAAGTCGACGACAAATATCAAGTCGGATTAACCACAAACGTCATGAAACGTCGACCAAACATGTCAAAATTTAGAAATCTACTGCACATGTCATAACGCGTCATATGGGCGGATTCAAGAATTCCGTAAAAGGGAGGCGCCTTTACAAAATCAAGGGCTGCTGCGACAACCCCCTCCCCCTATTTTCTTCTCTCTTTTTTTTTTCGCAATATCCCTGTATACACTTGTACAATGTATTTGTTTCCTTTATGTTTCGGTCATTGTTGTACCCATGGCCCTCATCTCGAGTCTGTAGCTCGAATTTAATTGGGACCAACGCTCAACGAGCTTGCTTTAAGTAGGTTCCTTCGTATTTCTTTAGAATTCATTCTCATATTCTAAGCTTCATTGATCGACCACTATGTTTTATGTGTGTACAATATTCGATGTATGTCTCCTAGCTGGATATTATCATCTATAGGCCCTATTTCATTTAGTAATATTATGCCTCCTCGCTGGATATCATGTATTATATAATTTGGTTACATTTGATTTTTTTTTTTTTTGGTGAGAAATATGACAATAAAATTGAAATTGAAAATGTAAACTGAAAATATGAGGAGGTATTACTATTTTTTTCACATTAAACCATAACTGTAGACGGACTAGTCTGGAAACATTTTCATCATAACTATTGTTCACATTTAGTATATTTAATCAAACAGGCTAAAGATTTTACATTGGTTGTTTCTTTCCCTAACTCACATTTTATAACTATTTTGACGCAGTAATACCGGGGTTTTTCTTTCATCTGCAAATGGAAAATGTTACCTTTAATGACTCATTTACGTGTGCTGGTTTTGTTTCTTTCTAATCGATATAGGAACTGCCGAGTCTGGAATTTGAAGTGAGTATGAAACGGTAGGGAAAAACATGTGCAAACCTTAATGTGAATTTGAATTATAGATATAAATGTTTTGGGAAGTATAGTAGGTAAGATAAATGACGGAAAAAAAAATGCGGTTTCGATAAAGTAAAATAGCAAAAAACAAAAACAAAAAACACGAGTATATGTGACCCTGCTCCACAAAACAAACAAAAAGTCGCCAGACATGAATTTTTAGTTAAGACCGTATTCTGAAAGAGCAGACTTTACGCTTTAAAAATAACTCAAATCAAATGGACCCTTCTAACCTATCTAAATATTGGAAAGAAAGCAAAAACTCAGGAAAAGTGTGAAATGAGAAAAGAGGCACTGAAGTACAGTGTCTATTCAAGCGCTTAATCTTGACCAAACCGTGCTGGCTGTGCGATGAATGGGACAAAAAGCAGGAAGTAAACCACCCGAGTAACAACAATGAAGGGATTATCAGATTAAGCTGAAATTAGGCATGCCTCATCAACACATTCTGTCCATGATTAATACTATCTTTCAAAGCAGTAGCACTATCTTTTCAAAAGTTATTAGAGTTGAAAATGAAGAGTGTGTACAAGGTTTTTCAGAAATGAAAAAGGGACTCTAAAGACACACCTAATCAAACTATTCTACCAAAAATGTTCGAGATAAACTGCTAAAAAACACACTTTCCCGCCCGTTTTATGATCCCAAATTTTAGCATAATGTAAAGGAAGAATAACAGAAAATATAAACAGGTCAAGATCGGCTAGATTGACCCATTTCACTTTTCAGTCCTCACGCAAAATCAGTGTGTGCGACTTTTTGTTCGTTTTGTGATGCACGGTCACATATTGTGTGTGCTTTAAGTGTCGATTTGCACAGAAAAAAAAAAACATTCTATGCCGTTTAACACACATTTGAATGCTCTGACCATCCCATACGACCATACCCACTCCCATCCTCAAGGGAGTAGGTAGAGCCCACTAATGTAAAAATCGACTACTAATTCAGATGTGAGATTCTTCATTTTCTCTCCCTCTACAAATCACATTTGTATGAAGTGAAGTGAAGAAACTCACACCTGAACCTTCACCCCTCTGAATAATAACTTTCTTTCATAGACTACTAAGATCATAACACGTCAACCACAAATGTCACGTAATGCCATAGAGAGGTAGAGGGAAGGAGGAAGAGAGGGAGACGAAGCAGAGTGAGGAATTGCTCATGATGAATTCTTAGAGACTGACGGCAAGGCCCAAAATGCATTCTCCAGCATGTTAACAAGAATGTTTGATGGGACAATAACATACGACGATATTACATAAGACATTACAAATTTAATTATTACTTCATTTCGATTACAGAAAAAGTAATTATGATAATGTCATACACACACAATTTCATTCCGCACAGTTTTATCAATTAGCTACCTTCAACAGTTTTATATTTGATCTTGATAATCATGAGTCTTTCATTCCGTAATGTATACATAAGTGCCAATTATTTTTATATTAGGCATACGAATTTGACACACACACACACACACACACACACACACACACATGAATGATGCGTTCGTTTTGGTAAGACTTTGTATAAAATTTGTGAAGAGCATACTTTGATTACATTGAAGCTTGGTCCACGTGTCTAATGTATATTTCATAATAGTACCAAGAGAATATGCAACATAGAAAAAAAAGAGAAAAGAAATTACTTGCTAATCATTACATGAAACAGGATCTAATAAATGCAACTCGGACCATCTGCAAATTACGTACGAAAATAAAGAAGCAAACAAGGAAACAAGTACTGTCATAATGGAACCCCCGCCATTTCCTGAGTCATCGAGGAAATGATGGTGATTCTGATATCTCAGTCAGGATACATCTATGGGCATACACAGGGATGATCACGGGCATCGATAATGGGGGAGGGGGGGGGGGGGCTTTCCCAGATTTTACCAAAATTGTGCACCAGATCTCTAAATTTCAGATCTGAAAAGGCAAAATCTCCCTCGTGTGAGAGTGGCCAATTCTTACTCTTTCCATAGAAACAAAAGCCGAACATCTCACCAAAAGTGTGCACCATTCTCTAAATTTCAGGATTGAAAATGCAAAATCTCCTTTGTGTGGGAGCTGGCTTTCCCCCTGCCACACCCTTTCACAGAACATTTTCCTGAATACGAATATTTCTTACATTTTTGACAGAATCAAAACTGGAATATATCACAAAAATGTGTCCACGTAGATCTCTGAAGTACAGACCTGAAATTGCAAAGTATCCCTCATCATTGCCCATGTTGCACAAGCTCCCTCGTAAGCCGGGGCGCGTCGATCCTGGAGAACGGGGTGGGGGGGGGGGGGGGTAGGAGCAGAGCGAAAAACACATCATTTAGTTCCCAAATAATTCCCAAAATGAGAAAATTTCTCCTGCCTTTTTTTTAATAGAAAACTGTCCAAATATTTCTTTCAAAGTCTGCACCAGATTGCTGAATTTCAATTTTGAAAATGCAAAATGTCTCTCTCGTGGATACCCTCCCCCGTTCGCTCCATTTTCTATAGACTTAATACACTTTTAGACTGACAGATTTACAAATGTTTTCATCTGAAGTGTGCACCAATTCTGTCACTTCAGTTTAAAAAAAGTCCACAGATCGTTATTTGTCTATATGGAATATGTAAAAGCTCCGTCGTGTGGGAGGGGACTACCCGTCCAAACCGTCCCACTTCCCCTGACAACTTCCATGTATCATGTCGTAGGCACGGTAGGCCTACCTTATACGGTTCTCTCACCTTGGTGTTTGACCAGGGCAGTGGGAAGAGACTACCCTGGTTTGACTGAACTGCATGTGCTGTGTGGTGCCATGCTTTGCAGTACATCTATACACGAATTAACTGATAACGAATGTTCCCGGTTAATTTCCTGCATTCACATCAGAAGCAAAGGAATTAATCCCCGACTTTCGTTACAATATGACAAGGGAAAAGAGATAAGATGGGCACATCGTTTTAAAACAGAAGAATCAACACCACCATGGCCAGGGCATTTGTTGGCACTTAGACTCATAACAACAGATATAATATCTCCTTCACTAATTGGTTTAAAAAACATAGATTGAGAAAAATTGTCTTTCACAAAACATGAGAAATCTTTATCTGAAGAAGAATGCGGCAAATCATTCATTAACTTAGTTCCAATACTAGGCCTACTGAAATAATCATTGAATGTATCAGCAATACTTTTCTTATCACCATTATGTTTTATATAATCACAATCATTTTCTTACAATTCTTATTCAACAAATATTATCAATTACTCTCCATGTACCTTTTGAATCACTCTTCACTTTATCAAACACTCTATGGTATGATAATCACGTTTTGCTGTAACGGAAGGGAGAAACGTGTTGCTTCAGATAATGATAGCAACAGATTGTTAGTGTTTTTGGCGGATTGTAGTCTTTTCACTTCAATGTTTTGCGAAGTAGCAGCAAAGATGGATGAGAGAGGAAAAATCTACATTCGAGAAGGAAAAACAACATCAAAACATGCGCGCTTCAAATGCCAATATCCGCAGAAAACCCCGTGCTTTAGCGTTGCGCACACTTTCATACGTGCCTTTATGGGTTAATCTGGTAATGTCTTTAGCTTTTTGTTTCTTTCTGCCTTTAGAAGGCTGGACACCAGAAAATGAAATCTGTACTCAAGAAATTTGCTAGCACTTTAGTGCGTAGCGTGAAAAGAGTTACTTTTTAAGACATTAGTGCAACTACCCATGCATTAGGGCCTATGTGTTGAACGAGCGATATACAATTAAAAGTGAATGCATGCATAAAATGTATTGGTATATTAGACATGATCATGATAATGCTTATTGTCATCTTAAACAAGTACAGGAATAGCCCGTGTTTTTATGCCTCCGCCACGAAGTGGTGCCGGAGGCATTAAGTTTTCGGGTTGTCCATCCGTCCGTCCTTCCGTCCTTCCGTCCGTCCGTCCGTCCTTCCGTCCGTCCTTCCGTCCGTCCGTAATGAATTTTGTGGACAAGGTAACTATCAAAACCTTTTAAGGTATCCTAATGAAACTTGGCATGTATGTGTATTAGGGGGTGAAGTTATGCCTGTCAACTTTTGGGTGCAAATGCTCAAGGTCAAAGGTCAAAAGGTCAAGGTCAAATACATAGAATTTCACTATTTCCATCATATCTATGCAATGCCTGAAGATATTTTCTTGAAACTTAGTGTATACATGTATTACCGAATTAAAATTCTCTGGTGAAATTTTGGGTCATGAGGTCAAAGGTCAAAAGGTCAAGTAGAAATATTAAATCTTCACCTTTTTTCTCTGTACCTTGGAAATTGTTCAAGGTCTCTTCATGGAACATAGATATATAACATGTACTGACTGGCAGTGATTATCTAGAGAATTTAGGGTTCATGGGGTCAAAGGTCAGGGGTCAAAGGTCAAGAGCAACACTTCAAAATTTTACTAAATATTTCCCTCATGTTTATGCAATGCCAGCAGGATTATTTTGTTTTATGCCTCCGCCACGAAGTGGTGCCGGAGGCATTATGTTTTCGGGTTGTCCGTCCGTCCGTACGCACGTCCGTACGTCCGTACGTCCGTCCGCTTTCGTTTACGCGATAACTTGAGTAATATTGACTTGAATTCTACCAAACTTGGTCCAAGTATAAAGTATGATGGGGCAATTAGGTGATTAGATTTTGGGTGAAATCTGCCAAAGGTCAAAGGTCAAGGTCAAATCATGAAATTGTATCCGTTTACGCGATAACTCAAGACTGGATAGAGCAAATTTCACCAAACTTTGTCGGAGGATGATGTATGATGGGACAATTACTTGATAAGTTTTTTAGTAAAATCGGACTGAGGTCAAAGGTCAAAGATCAGGGTCAAAAATCAAGGTCAAATCCTGAAATTTATCTGTTTACGTGATAACTCAAAACTGGATGAAGCAGCTTTCACGAAACTTGGTCCAAGGATGATGTATGATGGAACAATTAGTTGAGTAGATTTTAGTGACATTGGCAAGAGGTCAAAGGTTAAAAGGTCGAGGTCAAATGCTAAAAATGTTGCTATTACTCCAATATCTATGCAATGCCCTAAGGTATTTTCTTGAAACTTGGTGTAGACATGTACTACTGCGTAAAGATTCTCCAGAGAGAGTTTCATGTCATAAGGTCAAAGGTCGAAAGGTCAAAGGTTAGGTGAAAATGTTGTAACATCACTTTTCTCACAAATGGTTCAATGTATCTTCATGGAACTTGGTACATACGCATGTACTGACTGGCAGAGATTTTCTTGGGAATTTAGGAGTCATAGGTCAACAGTCATGGGGTCAAAGGTCAAGGTCAACTCCTCAATATTTTACTATTTCCCTCATACACTAGTATATGAAATGCTTGCATTATTAGTTTTCAAAATTAATAAATACATGCATTACCTAATGGAGATTCTCCAGGAAATTTCCAGCCAGAATGTCAAAGGTCAAAGGTTAAGGGTCAAAGGCCAGGTTTCAATGCCCCCCTCAAAAAAAAATCTATTTTGTACTGTAATTACACTCTCTCTTCATACCTTATAAAAGGGTCCATCAGAATTAAAGTAAAAATTCTCAGTTCCCCAAATATGTGTAACTGCACTCTTCGACAATCATAGCAAACCCACTTCAAGGAAAATGAACATTCGAGTCATTTCTGACAAACCTGTCATATCAATATTTTGCCAGTTATGTGAAACTGTCATGGATCACCCATTGTGAAGACATTGTACTATACGCCTATTGGGAGAATCATGCATTATATAGCGGAGGCATCAGTCGCCATAGCGATATTTCTAGTTAGTATTTTGTATGTTTGCTGGAACTGTTGTCTTTTTCTTCCATCTCATTAACTTAATACCTCATTCAAGGTAAACCTGTGCTGCCTCTCCCCCTCCAAAAAAAGTAGATGTGTGTGTGTGTGTGTGTGTGTGTGTATGTGTGTGTGTGTGATAGACAAAGCAATGTAGCTAAGTACAAATACCAGTATACTATAATAGGCGTGTAAATCATTACTATTGTTATCATTAACTTGATTACAGCCATGACGCACATAAAAAAGAACACTTTCAAGAAAAGCAGTGTCAAACAGTGACACTTCAAATCGAAGAAAACGAAATATAGCCTTTAAAAAAGAATGGAAGAGATATGATAGAGCTTCGGACGTAACATTTCGACATTAATAAGCCTAAAAAGAAAAAATACGCAAAGTTTGGAGAGTATTTGCGACGTTGAGTTTGACTCTTTGTTTAACATCACATACAGGCATGTAATTTTAATCGTACATGGTGAATGTAAAAATAGTTTCTTTACGCATAAAATAGAGAAAACAGTGCAATTACATTAAAGGATACAGTACTATAGGGGCCTACTTGCCTACTTTTTGACGCGTTGTAGTTGTGTCACCTTAATGTTTTCCAAAAAAAAAAGTAGCAAAAATAAAAGAAAACAAAATTAACAAATTAAGAACAAAAAAGAAAGGAGCTTACAAGAATCTTCGGATCTATTCATCCTCATTTATGCAGGATTTCCCATTCAACTTCCGACTTTCTGCAACCATTTTGTCATTTTAATTTATCAATCACTTCCAAAATGCATTCGCCATGAAAAAAAAAAGAATAAAATCAGCGTTTAAATGCGTATTTGGAAGTTCAAAATCAACAACTCAGCAATCAAATTGCAACCTGCCCCAGTCAATAAGACACTACGAGTAGCAACAGTAATCGCCGATAGTCATTCAAATTTGCCCACGTATTTAAACACGTTTAAATAACTGCGCTCAACTTAAGATTGTAATATTCATATCAGAGAGAAAGTCAAAAATGAGAGGGGATTGGTAAACTCTAGCTTAGGTCAATACTTGACCGTTGTGATGTCATGCTCATTTGGCAAATAACATGAGACAATTTTTTTTTTCTTTTCTTTTTCTCTAAAGTCGGGACAAATTTTGAAAATCTGAACTTTGTTACGTAAGTGGTGTTTAGATTTCCTCCTGCTACACCCTTTCACAGAACATTTTAAATCCTAATATGCCTTGTGGTTCTAATCATCGACTAAACATTAAGTTTGCTACCTTTCGAGTGT
Organism: Diadema antillarum; assembly: GCF_040938485.1. NCBI lineage: Eukaryota > Metazoa > Echinodermata > Echinoidea > Diadematoida > Diadematidae > Diadema > Diadema antillarum. Next base: position 696,645 of record NW_027272416.1, on the reverse strand, counting down.
GTTCACACGAGGTTTAACTACAAGCTAGTCATCGAGAGTTAAGTTTTCAATCTAAGCTTAAAGTGTAGAAACAGCGTGTCGTAAATATTGCTAAGTTCAAGGCCGGCGGAACCGTGGGGCCGTGGGGGTTCGGGCCCCCACACTTTTTGTGCACCATACAAAGAAATGCATAAGGTGTCATCACTTTGGGCCCCCATACGTCTTCTTTTAACCCGGAAGTACGTAAATGGCACTAAATAGGAATAGATAGAGATCTGGCAGTGTGAGCGCGGTAAGGTTATGTTTTTCCACTGAAGACCTTTTTTTTAATTTTTTTAAAAAAGAAATAAAAAGAAAAACAATAAAATGGAACCCGGAAGTGGCACCCGAAATATACAATAGGTCACCCCCCCCCCTTTTACAGAATTCCTGGATCCGCCCCTGTCTTGTCAGCTGAAAAAAAAAAATCGGAAATGAAATGGGGAGATCCGAGCTGAGGACTTTTTTTTTTTGTTGTTGCTTATTAGCTCATGACAACCGGAAGTAGGCCCCCACGCTTTTAAAGACGTTCCGCCGGCCCTGAAGTTGTTTTAAGGTTCATGTTGTTGATATCTGCGCGCATCTCAGTGTCAACGTGCAGAGCATTTTTCCCCTCCAAAAGGCTCAACATCCCCCCAAAAGAAATGGGAATATTTTTGGGTACAAGTAGGTCATTAGGAGTATCCTAGGACTACACCTAGTCTAGACCTGTAGATCTATCTTGACTAGTAAGAGGTCTACAAATCTGATGAAAAACGATGTCTAAATTTTATCACCTTAGGAGTTCTATAACCTGATAAGAGCAATATGGGACCTAGTTCAGTAGCTTACATAAAAACTGTGAATTTTTGTTATCTCCTTCACATCATTCGATGCGTAAAATTGATGGAATTCTGTGATGTTTTCTATCTCATGGGCGCACATTTATCTGTATTATACCCCCAACCACACATAGTGTCTATAGGGGTATCGTATAGGAATCACTCTGAGGTCGGGTGGCCGGGCGGTCGGTCAGTCCGTTGCAAAATCTTGTGGATCGACTTACTCTCTCATTTTCTTTTGAGCAACTAACCCCAAATTTGGCATGTGTGACCACTTTCGAATTAAGATGTGCAAGACTCCTTTTCTTTGTTAGTATTGCATAATGCTAAAATATTAAAGCAAATTTAAGAAATCGCTCTGGACACTGTTATCCCACTCGCCAGAGTGATACCTATTGCCTTCCCGGTATTCGGCCTATTTTTTTGCAAAGAAAACAATTATGTTTACTTGACCCAGATATTGGATGACCTCCCTCAAGACATCAATTCTTCTTTATCCCAATTCACTTTCAACCGCTAATTAAAACAGCTATTACTTAGTGGAAAGTGGATAGGCTTTTAGCATTTTTCATATATTATATATAATATACTACCAGTATTTTGTCTTTGTCCGCAGCACCAAATTATTCAATGCTCAAAGTTTCGATCTTTTACGCAAATTCGAATTGGTACGTAAGATATGAAGTACACGTGTAGTTATGACAAGATTCTTTTGCTCAATTCTTTGCTGTTATTATTTATCTAATCCTCAACATTTCCTTTTAACGGACAAAGGACAGGGCTAATCCAAGGGTAATTGGAACATTCACCGAAGCAGGTGGTGAACTATTCATGGAAGAATACGGGGTGAGGATGCTGATACCAGCAGGTGCCATTGAGACAGGGAGCCAACTCATCTCGCTGGAGCTTCTTTCTACAACTCCTCGGATCAATCTATCCATAGATGAAATGGTAGTCTGTTGGGCATTCCGATGCGAGCCGTCCCATCTGGAGTTCAAGAAATCAATCACAATTGAAATGCCGCACTGCGCTGAGATGACCATACCAGACGACGTTCACACTGCTTTCTACTCCTGGTCAGAGTATCAAGATGGTAAGACCCTCTTTTCGGTATTCACTTCCACGAATCATTATTGAACTTTTATACTACATTTCATCCATGTAATGACGTTGTATTTTGGAATTGTCATTCCATCAGAAAGTGAGATTTTAATTCTTAGTATGAGAAACTTATCATAATAATAGGAATATAAATGTTTAGGTAGTCGCATAGGTGTTGTTGATCAGACGTGACATCGGTTACTGCTGCCTAGGTCACCCGTACGGCATGACAAGGATTGAGGGACACCAGGAAGACGGAGACAAAGATGTGCCGACATGCATCGTTCGCAAAGGATATCTGGAACTTCGCATCAATCACTTCTCGTGGAATCTGCTGTCGCTGATATGGAACAGTATTCCGTCTTGGCGCGCCATAAGGAAAAGAGTTCTCATCACGCCGTACATGCCCAGAACAATGCCACAGTCTCGAGTCCTGCATTTGAGAATCCACGTGTACGATGACGTTGAGGGTCACGACAAGGTAAAATTTCCATTACCTGATGAAAAAAAAAAAATGTAGGCATAACACTGTTAAGGAAATCATGTTATTGTTAAGATGTATTCATTGTTTTCCTGCAGGTAAAAAAAAAGAGAAAGTCTATACTCAATTTAGTAAGTTACAAACACGATAGCTTGTCTTCGTGACGATGTGAACGGAATGAAAGAGACATGTAGTAACGTTTTATAGCAGCAGAAAACAATATACTCTATAATGTTACATTAAGGCATTGAGGCTTTCTATGAATGCACTACATTATAGCGTTCTTCCTCCGCTTTCACTCCACAGAAAATCCTGTCTGAAGAACGTGATTCGGGATACAATATCGTGCATCCCAGCACGGATCTCAACCTTGATCCAGGAATTGACGTAGCTGTGAGATGCGAGGACCGTACTTCACAAAGCGTCCATGATAAAGTATAGAATGATATATGCATTTTACCTTTATTTTGTATTTAGTTTGTTTATTTATTTTAGGTTGTTTTGCGGTACAGCTTTCGAGCAAATATAAGTCCTAGTTCAATTCAATTGAGCTTTTATTTCCATCTATAACAGAAAATTAGTACAAATACAAAGTAGGCCTTCACGTGACCTAAAGGAAAATTGGCTGAAATATATTTTGTTGAAATTAAAAAAAACTCTCAATTGCAACTTGCCATCATTTTGTTGCATAGGAAAGCATGTCACACTGTCTGACATAAACATATTCATGGACGTATAGAATACAGTAAAATAGTGTATGAATAAGAATACAAATTCTGTTTAGACTTAGGAAAAATAGGAGATCAAACGGAGATCAAACAGACTGTAAGGACGAGGTTCCAATGACTAGTAAAAGTGGAGAATGGAGTTACCGAACTTTCTATCTTCTTCCTCAATTTAGTGCCTCAATTTAGTGCCTCTATAGTATACGCGAACCTGAAATAGTGGAAAGTATACAGATCAGAGGAGGAAAGCATTTCCAGTTGGAAAAGAAAATCTCTGTTATCCAGATGAAGCAAAATGACCAAGTAAAGTGTCTGACGGAACCAGAGTGTCTACACAGATCTCCTACGCATCAGACCGTATGTAGTCCCATGCGTAAGGAAGTGAGGACACGCAAACTCTCGTCAGCACTGACAAAATGAGGTAACATTGGTATTGGTATTACACTCATCTCCGTGAATGCGATGTTTTAGATTGATAAACCTACACTCATGGAATGTGTCGGTGTGCAGTATTTGTGAGGTGCCTTCTGTCTTTTACTGAAACAGAACAGATGTCATGACATTCATTCGTAACTATTGCCTTGACATGTGATCGGCAACAGACGAATATGACTATAAGCTTATAAACTAAACTACATTATCTATAGCCATGCGTGCGTGATACAAATTGAGCTCCCACGAACCTTGCAATTTGCACTTCTTTCGAAATTGTGTTGAATTTGGAATATTTTTGTGTCTCTGCCATAGTCGTGAAACGAACTGGTGACTAATTTTCAAAATGTCGGCCAAAGCGAAAGCTACCGCGGAAGCAGCAGCCATTCAAGCGGTTGAGGACTACCTCAAAAGTGGAGATTTTCTAGATACCATCGAGAGCGCAGTTGAAAGGGCTTTTGACAAACATATCGCGAAGTTCACTCTGCGAATAAATGAGCTTGAGAAAGCCAATACCACCATAATGGAACGATTAGAACACATCGATGGGAAATCATTGGAGCTTGAGTCGTCTCAGAATGCCAAGGCAGCTGAGATAAAGAGGCTAACCGGCATTGTCGATGCCCAGGCAACGTCTATCAATAATCTGACACTCGCCATGAACGAAGCCGAACAATACTCGCGGCGCAATTGTCTGAAGTTTTATGGTGTGAAAGAGAGTGACGGCGAGAACACCGATCAGGTCATCTGCAAATTAGCCTCCGAACGCCTTGGGATCCCCCTAACAATGGCCGATCTTGACCGATCGCATCGCATCGCTCCAAGGAACAACACGACGGACTCATGCGCGGGATCAGCCAACTCAAATGTCAGGAAGCCTCGCGCAATCATTGCCAAGTTCTGCTCATACCGCATGCGCAGTGCGGTGCTTCGCGCTCGGAGGAAGCTGAAAGGGACTGGCATGGGCATAGATGAGGCTCTGACGAGCACCAATCAGGAACTCTTGCGGGCCGCAAAGGGTCATCACAAGGTGAAGGAAGCGTGGTCCACTGACGGAAGAATCCTTGTTCTGTTACCTGCCACGAATGGAAAAACGATCAGAAGAACAATACACAGCAAAAAAGACTTGGACAAACTTTGACGTCACTAGAAACCATGCATATCACTACTGACGCATTCCAAAATTGTATACGTTATAACTTTACTTTTCTTTCCTCTCTTTTCTCATTAATTTTCCTCCTTGATACTTTTTGATCATAGGCAGGAAATATATATTTGTATTTTTTTTTTCATCTTCACTTTTCCTTCCAGTGCATTACTGTTTTGTCATTTTCTTTGTTTCACAATTGTCCTGTTATTCATTTTCGTTTTGTGTTTTCACTCTTTAGAAATGTCAAACGACTTTGCGATAAAAGAAGACCGACGTATTAAACAAAATGAAAATATGAAGATGTACAATGTAACTGATACAATCTTATGCTCAAATCTGAACGATGAAAGTAATCATTTGACTTGTTTACCTTTTGGAAAAATTGGAGACTCAGAATTCAAGTCTTTATTTTCGCCGATAAAAAAATCCAAGCATGAATTATTGAATTTTCTAAATTTAGATTCTGATCAGTACCAAGATGAAGATGAAAATTTTAATCCCATCATCCCAATTGAATATTATTTGACTTCTGAATTTAATGAAGCCGTAGCAAAATACTCAATGGCTAAAAACTTCAGTATGATCCATTTCAATGCAAGGAGCATGTCTCAGAACTTTGATAGGATTCATACTTACCTTTCATGCATTAAGATTAAGTTTTCAGTGATAGGTATATCTGAAACTTGGATAAATTCAGCAACACATGCTCCTTTTACTCTTGAAGGATACAAATTCATCCATGTTGACCGACCAACCGGTCGTGGAGGTGGAGTTGGCCTCTTCATCCGAGAAGGGTTGAACTTTACACTCTACGAGCCTACGGAGTATTGTGAAGGAGTTGATCATTTATTCATAAAAATTAATTGTAAATTATTTCGCAATATTATAGTCGGAGTGATATATCGTCAACCAAACTATTCAGTTTCTGCATTCACTCCTTATTTTGAAAAGATAATAAGTGAAATCAATATAAAACATAATTGTGTATATTTGATGGGAGATTATAACATTGACTTGATTAAAAAAGATGTAAGGTCACCCATATTGGAGTTTTTGAACACAATCATTTCTTCTGGATTTCACCCATTGATAGATAGACCAACTCGTATCAGTGCTACGTCAGCCACAATTATTGACAATGTATTTACAAATGATAACACCGCCCCCAACCTGTCAGGCATCCTGATGACAGATATTTCTGATCACTTACCAATATTTCATATTTCATTATATCCAGAGGAGAAACATAATAGAAAGAAATTAAAAACAACTAGAGAGGGGCCGTCAAAGGCGGCAGACCCACGCCTAAGTACAAAGTCGGGGTAAACATAATGTGCATTCGGTCATCTACCAGAATTCGGCCACTTAATTGCCAGTGTGCTTTATCACCAGCCAGTGAGTTCTACCAAAGATCGTACACTGAAGTGTACGATCTTTGGTTCTACAGTCACATCACACGCAAATCACATCATTACACATACGGTATTAACACTCATTCACGTACAGGAAAGTCCTTAAGTCTCCTCCAAAAATCCATCGAAAATCCCAAATTCCACCGTCAAAAGTGCAGAATCGGAACTTTTCCAAGCGCGCGCGAATTAAGTCCAGTTTTAAGAGTATTGTCTACACGACGGGTCGCGGAAAAAGCGCTAAAAATCGAGAAATACGCCGTTTTCTTACGGGATATTTTGATTATAGCAAGCCGAGAGTGTGATGATATCAAAGGTCGTATGAGTGTACGATCTTTGATGGTATCCACAAAAGCAAAAAAGAAAAACAAAATTTACGTACCCCCTAGGCAATTACCCCTATGATTAGTGTCTACGGGAATTATTCAATGCAAGGGTTGAATGCAAATGTCTACTGCACCAGTATTCGGCCACCAACGAGCGCCGCAACGTCCCCGGTGCAATTTTGCACCAACAGTGTAGAGCGCGATGCATTTTCAGCGGCCTTGCACACGCATTGACATTGAGCACGCATATCGTGCAGTGTGACTGCGACCGAGCAAAATGCTCCTCTAACGAAAAAAACAATCAATGTTAATTTGAAAAATCATCAAATATCAAAGGTCGTATGAGTGTACGATCTTTGATGGTATCCACAAAAGCAAAAAAGAAAAACAAAATTTACGTACCCCCTAGGCAATTACCCCTATGATTAGTGTCTACGGGAATTATTCAATGCAAGGGTTGAATGCAAATGTCTACTGCACCAGTATTCGGCTACCAACGAGCGCCGCAACGTCCCCGGTGCAATTTTGCACCAACAGTGTAGAGCACGATGCATTTTCAGCGGCCTTGCACACGCATTGACATTGAGCACGCATATCGTGCAGTGTGACTGCGACCGAGCAAAATGCTCCTCTAACGAAAAAACAGTCAATGTTAATTTGAAAAATCATCAAAATACGGGCCAGTTTGTGATGACGGAGAACGAACTTTCATAAATCTAGAAGGACATAGTCCCTCAAATAGGCCTAAACGTAAATTTCGGAATTCTTACGAACATTTGAGCAGCGAAGTCGGATCGTTGGGGAGTTTATGTGTTCGTATGGTAGCGGAAAATCGCAAAGTGAGAAACGGGAAATTTTCGGAATGGTCACTATACCATGGGGTCAAAACTTCAAGGTCACACAGAATTTGCAAGGGTCAACCGATTATCACCAAAATCTAATCGATTCTTTCCTGTCATTATCCAAACATTCCCTGAACATTTCGTGCAAATCCGTTTACCCGTTCTCTTGTTATCTTGTACACAAACAAACAAACAAACAAACAAACAAACAAACATACAAACAAACAAACAAACAAACAAACAAACAAAAAAACAAACAAACAAACAAACAAACAAACAAACAAACATACGGAACCCTTTACATAACCCCCTGCCGATTTTCATCGGCGTGGGTAATAAGAAAAATTACCAAAGACAACTTAGCTACCCTTACCGCCGACCTAGCACTCACGGATTGGTCAAGAGTGTATGAAGATAATGATCCGGAGAGGGCGTATAACGTGTTTTGCGATATATTTATGAATCTTTATGATATGCATTTACCCCAAAGAGAAATTAAGGACAAAAGGAATCAAGAAATTAGAAAACCATGGGTCACACGTGAACTTTTAAAACATATTAAAAAGAAAAATAAATATAAGATTTATGTTAATTTTCTCTCAGAATTTAATAATAGAAGGTATAAAAAGATACGGAATAAAACTACTCTTTGTTTACGCAAAGCAAAGAAAGATTATTATTTGAAGAAGTGTGATTTGATTAAAAGTAATACAAAAGAGACATGGAAATTCATCAATGCTGTTTTTTTGGGGAAAAAAAAGATTGACACCAATGACCAACAAACGTTTTCGTATGACGGGACTGATATTGATGATGCCAGTGAAATTGCTGAACATTTTAATGAGTACTTCAGCAATATTGGATCAAATATATCCGCTGGTTATACAACTGATACAAATAATGACGAATTTCTTACCTATATGAATGAACCTGTCACTAATACTTTGTTTTTTAAACCAGTTATAGTAGATGAAATTTTAGATATTGGAAAGGTATTGAAATCTCGAAAAAGTTGTGGTTTTGATGATATTGATTCAATTGTGGTCAAACATGTTTTGCCTTTTATTGTTGAACCTTTTTTGTATATATGTAACTCTTCGTTAAGTACTGGTATTGTACCATCTAAAATGAAAGTATCAAAAGTTATACCTGTTTTTAAAAAAGATGATCCCAAAATATTTACAAATTACCGTCCGATATCTATTCTGCCTTGTTTTTCAAAAATATTAGAAAAAATAGTTTTTACTCGTTTTTATGGTTTTCTGCTCCAGCATGATTTATTATATGAAAGTCAATATGGATTTCGGCAAAACCTGTCTACAGATATGGCAGTCATAGAAATACAGGACAGAATAATTCAAGAAATTAATGGTGGTAAAAATGTTTTAGCAGTATTTATGGATCTCTCTAAAGCCTTCGACTGTCTTTCTCACAAAATTTTATTACAAAAATTACAATATTATGGTGTTAGAGGTGTGTGTTTTAATTGGTTTAGATCTTATTTATATGGAAGAAAACAATTTACTGTGTATGATTCTTTTAGCTCGTCTCTTAAGAATATCGAAACGGGTGTGCCACAAGGATCCATTCTTGGACCTTTACTGTTTTTAATTTATATAAATGACATTGTAAGCTCTTGCCATGAATCTCATTTCATTTTATATGCAGACGACACCTCACTTCTTGCCTCACATAATGATATTAACGTTTTGACTGAATCTGTAAATAAAAGTCTTTTTCAAGTACATAACTGGTTCAAGTGCAATATGCTTACTTTAAATGTAAGTAAAACACAATGTGTATTTTTCAAACGCGGAAATGTGCAATGTTATACTGACGATATAATTTTGAAAATTAGTGAAACTCGTTTGAAATTTTATGAATCTGTAAATTTTTTAGGTATTGTACTGAATAGTAAGTTGAGTTGGAATGATCATATTGATTTTGTATGTACAAAAATTTCTCGTTTTATTGGCATCTTAAATCGACTGAAATATGATGTGCCAGGTTACATTTTGTTCACTCTTTATAATGCTTATATTTTATCCGTTTTATATTACTGTAATTCTATCTGGGGAAATACGTATTCTTGCCAAACACAAAGACTTCTCTTACTTCAAAAGAAAGCAATTCGAATTTGTACAAAATCAGATTATAGAGCTCCAACATCTAAACTTTTTAAATTATTATACACCCTTAAATTGCAAGATGTGAATAAAATACAAATATGTTCTTTTATGCAACGTTATCATGCAAAAACTCTTTCGCCTTATATACAAAATATGTTTTCTTTGAACTCTGATGTACATATTCATTATACGAGATCCTCAACTCATTTTCATCGAGGCGTTTTTTAACTGACAAATGTAAATACTCGTTACGTCATACTGGTCCTGTTCTTTGGAACACGCTAGATTTGAGCAAACTTAATGTGCAATTTAATAATACTTTTAAAAGACAGTATAAGAAGATGTTGATTAGTAAGTATTGATTTTTGGATATGGATAATTAGTCTTCTTTTTATTTGTATGTTGTAGAAAGTATATACATTGCTGTTATTGATTTTAGGTACATATCATAATAGCATTCGTGTTAGTTTTTATAATGATTATATTACGGGGTATGTGCAACATAACAAGCCTATTCTGGCTTTCTACGCGCATACCATTTTCTGGTTAACCACATACACAGTGTCAATGAGCATTTGTTTTTATTGTACCTATATTCTATCTGTTTTCGTTATTTTTTTTTCATAATACTTTCCTGTTTTGTCAATGTTTTCATTGTGTTTGTTTGTATTTCTGCACCCTTGCACAATGTGCTCATATTTATACGTATTTTTTTTATCATTACTGTATATTGAATCGGAAATAAAGATTGAATTGATTGAATTGATAAAACTGAATTGAGCTCAGGAGTTTCAGTAGTAACCATATAAACTTACAAAGCTCGGTTACAAAACACCCCCCGCCCCCCCCCCCCCCCCCCAAAAAAAAAAAAAACAAGCACACACATACACACATATACACACACAACATCAACATCAGCAACAAAGAAAGAAACAGACAAACAAAGCATCAACAACAACAAAGAAAGAAACAGACAAACAAACAAAGCAACAACCAAACACTGCAAGTAGGGGAAAACCGTAGAAATGCTGGCATGATCAAAATGGTTTGAATTGCTAGTAATCGTTCCCTCATAGGAACGGTTATACTGCTTGATTCTTTCAAATTAATGATTCCCGGGTCGAATGAACAACTCGAAGCATAAACAGATAGAAACGGAAATCTATTTGATGTAGAAATTTCACCATTCCTCCGTAACTCACTGATCATTCGTGATATTCGCTTAATCTCTATGTCTAAAATTTCATTAATAATCACCTCTTTTAGAAATTCGTTGCAATATTATTATTTTGTTTTTCGGGGAAGGTGCAACGAATTTCACAATCATGAAAATAACATAAATTTGAAAGCTCCAAACAATATGCAAGGCAAACGAAGGGTGCCTGACAAACTGTAACCGTATCATGCAATAAGACCTTTTATTACCACTGTGTTTTGTAGCTGTCCACCTGTCTGTTCCAGAGGACACATGCATTTGTATAAATATGGTCATTATAGTCGCATAGTGTTGATGATCGGTTATATTTTGCTTTGATCCTATTTTTGCCCCGATGCTTATATCGATGACTTTTACAAAGTTCTTGTTAATCAATCATTCTTTATTTCGCAGTATTTTATACAATGCAACATCGTTTGTCCCATGACAATACTATACCGTGTGTCAATTCTCATATATTACAATGTAATCGCATTTTGCACTTTATTGTAGAACCCACTCAAATAGAATTTTTGACTGATAAAGCAAAATCTGAGAATATCTTCAAACAAATAATTCCTCAGCAATTCCTGCAAAGAACATTATGCCTTTTGCCTTCTTCTCCTTGCATGCAGGCTATACCGTCTGTAGGGATATTCCATACTTGCAGGTGTACTGTCTCATTTGAGCTGGATTTCAAGAATCAAGAGGCAAACCAGAAATTCCTCACATTGTCCATCGGCCAGGAAAACATGACTAAAACCATGGAGATCATAACATTTAATGGTATGCATGTAGATATTGTATGCCTCTCCATTTGTTTCCTTCAAGTGTTGTCGCTTTCTGTGCCTGTGTGTGCGTGTGCCTGCGTGTGTGTGTTTGTGTGTGTATGTGTACGCATATATTTTTAAGGGAAGATTCTGAAAGAGAAGACTTTTAGTTTAAAATCATGCATAACTCAATACAAAGGGACTCTCCTGATCTTAATACTGTAAAGAAAGTACACATTCTTTAAAAACAAAGAAATGAAAAGGGGTCCATGAGACATAGATTATTCCTAATCACACAATCATATAAAATAATGTATATATATATATATATATATATATATATATATATGATTTATTCATAAACATTCTAAAAAAAATCACGTTTCCATGAGGTAATGATCCCCAAATGTATACTTTTTGAAAAAACAATTACTGCTCTTTCAGAAAAAATAATAAAATGAGAATAGACCAAATCAATCCATTTCTCCTTTGTTGAGTCGTCATATCAGGGTGTGCGACTTTATTTTGGTTCTGGATGCAATTGTATGCACATAATTTTGTAATTATGGTATTATGTGACCGTACATTACAAAACCAACAAAAAGTGTGATTTTGTGTTAGTACTGAAAAAAGTTGGAATGGGTCAGCCAATGTTGAGTTTTTCATTTTTTTTATGAAAGAGCAAGTCGTCTTTTACATTATACTAAAGTTTTGGATCATAGATCCAACCGGAAATTTGGCTTTTAGCAGTTTTCTCTCGAACATTACTAATTTGGTAAAATAGTGCGATTATCCGTTTCTCATAGATTCGTCTTTCATTTCCTGCCCGTACTCCTCACTTATAACTCCAAGAACTTCATGGAAAATGATGCTGCTGCTTTCAAAGTTTGTATTTATCATCTGCAAAATGCGTTAATAAAGCATGCTCAATTTCAGCATAGTAAATCTCTTCATTGTCATTGCTCTGGTGGTTAACATACTGTTTGTTTGTTTTTTTCCACTCATCGCACAGCTAGCGCGGCGTGGTAAAAATTAAGCGCTTGAAATGACCCTGTACTTCAGAGCCTCTTTTCTCAGTCAATTGTCAGTTTACACTTTCCAGAGTGTAGGCTTTCTTTCCAATATTAGGACGGGTTAGGAAAGTTCATTTGCATTGAGTTATACATCATGCTAAAGCTTAAAGTCTGCCCTTTCGGAATCTGCTCTTAACTAAAATTCCATGTCTGGCGACTTTTTGTTTGTTTGTTTTGTAGGGCTTTCCACGGTTAAGTTTGTAGGAGAACCGGTCTAGCAATCTGCAGATCTCGGTTTTGTATCCCATTTCCTTTGATCATTTTCATTGATGTTTTGACGGAGATATGCTATAAACATTGCCTTGGTGTTTGATCAGTATCTAAGTAACGATGACAAAAACTAAGAAGAACGGTTTAGGGAGTTGGGGGCTTGAAATTTCTTCCTAAAAGAAGAGGCTAGAAAAAACATACAAATGAATTTGCACATGATGACAAGATGAATGTGTACAAAGCAGAAGGGTTGTAGTAGCATTACTGCTCTTACTAAAAAAAAAAAGAATCGTTTTAGTTGACGAAGCCAATGATGGAAAACGCAAAGGGTGTAAATGAATATTTCATTAGTTCATATTACATTGTACATTTTTATGGCAGATGTATAAATTGACAGAGGATGTTATACAATGACGCATATGATTTCTATGTTTCCTTACCCTAGAACCCTACCGGGAGAGCAATGAGTGAGTGCAAATTGAAGTTAACAATTTATAGATAAATTCCAATTTTACATTTTGTGTTGCACAAATATAAGATTTTTTTTTTTGTAATACTGTTAACACTTTGAGTGCAGATAGTTTTGGATAATTTTCTTTCAGAAAGAGTTTCACGTTTTGAATTCCTCGGAGTCTTTGTAGATGATAAACTTCCTTTGAAGCTCCATATCGGTTATGTTTCCAAAACAATCTCGCGTAAATTAAGCGTTAAGATGACATTGTATATCCCTCGAATATCATTACTAATGTTATGTTCGTCATTGATATTGCCTTACCTTAAGTATGGTGTCTTCGGGCAACACTTACAAGAACCTACGATGCCTACCGGATAGAGTGTCAATTTTGCAAAAGAAAGCTCTCTGGCGGATGTCTGGGTAATCTGATTTTCTCCCGTACGCTCCCATACAAATCCGTTATTTTCCTCTAGTAAGGTGTTAAACATTTGAGATTTGTTATTCACTTTAGAGCAATTTATGTACATGTTACACACTTTCTCCATTTTTGGATCTGTGTTCTTCAAACAAAATATCCTTGAATATCCCACTCAACATTCCGCTGAATTTCATTTACCTCTTTTACGAACGATTCTTGCTAAGAACATACTTACTTATGTATGTTTGTCAAACTTACTGGAATTCTTTGAAATTGTGATACATATTATAGGGCTGTGTATTGTTGCAATATGTAATTACTGTGAGGCTCCACAATATTATTGTAAAATCTTCTCAGCTTGCTTTGTTTTGCTTATGAACCCTTATTCTCTGTTTCCAAATTAAACAAAATAACCATGTTCTCGTCGAAAAATGAAATGAAATTTGAAATGAATCGATCTGATTTTTGGGGAGAATACTTGTATATTGCATGAAGTATACTTCGACTCCCTAATTGTTCTTTGATACTATTTGCAGAGTGAAAATGCGTGCGAAAGGAGGATATATCGTCAATTATGTAAATATGATTATTATCATTATTTCGAAAGGTCAAGCAGTTTGAGGGATGATTTACTATTGAAAATCGCCAAGGAAATCTCAGCCACCAAGTTTGTCCACTTGGGAATTCGCATGGGTTGTACAGCAAATGAGCTGGATCAAATTCTTGACAGTCGTCACCACAATTACCTAACTGCTACCATGGAAGTCATGAATAGATGGAAGGAGACAAAGGGTCGGAACGCAAACCTCGAGTCTCTGAGAAGCATTTTGGATCAGGCGGGGTTGTCAGACCTAGCGCTGAGGCATCTTAGCAACCCTCAGCCAGTTGGAGCTGAGGCGGCGGCCGACCCTGGCATGGGGAATCCATAGCGTAAAAGTTCTCGAACGCTTGCGTCCATTATGCTCTCACGATAAATTGCAGCAGTGATTATTGTCTGCCTCATCATGTTTATATAATTGTAAGCACAAGTCAAAACTGTTAATGAGTTGGATTCATTGTGTTTTTGTGCTTTCATATCGCAAGAAAATGAGTACATTCCTGAGTTCGTGTGGAAAGTTAGAAAAAAAATGTCGTGTTTACCTTCACATACTGTACCTTGTTTGTGCTTTTAAAAAAGCACTGATCTTTAAGTAATCCACTTTCTCTCTCTCTCTCTCTCTCTCTCTCTCTCTTTGTGCACTAAGCTTTTCAGTTGAATTTCTTCTGTAACCATACATTTTACGGGCTATCTTTCAATCCTCATATCAATATGCTTGTGTGTTGCTGATACATAGTGTAAGGTACATATTAACATTTATGCGTATTTTATTGGGATGCATCTTTAATGTCATTGTAATCATTAGAGTTTTATTGACGATTATCAAGTTGAAATAGCGTTTGTGGTAACAATCCTGTGAACAACAAATACAAACGTATTCACAGTATAAAATCATGGTTAGATTCCTCTTTCGCTTTCGTAGTTTTGACGTAATTATTTTTGTTTGCTGGGTAATATTCCTACTCGAAATTAAGTTGGAATGTGATTTTTATGATTATGCTTTAAACAGTTTTTTAACTTAGGTTTGTAACATATTCAACATTCTTCTTTTGACAATAGTTTAATGGGACATACGTGATATCGATTACTTTGCTTATTTGACACAATTTTCCTGTAAAGTTTCATTTTGTTTGGATGTTGTCATTCATTGTCGACATTTGTTCTCCAAAGTTGTGGGGTTACGTCTCTAGTTTTGTTTTCAATATAATGTTTTGAAAAATGAATTTTAAAATCTCTACATTATACCCTAAATATATGCATGTCACAGTTGATATTATCGTCAACTGTTTTTAGTTGCTTTTGCTTCTTGTATCAACGCATTTTTTTTTGAGTAGGTGTCTTCGCTGACACCTTTGTGATTTCATTGCAGTATACAATTGGTATAGTTGATAATAAACGTTATAGAATATACACGCATTCTCTGTTTGTATCTCAGCTGCGTAATGTATAATCAGAGTAATTCTGTATTAAATACACCATTGCGTTTGTAGAGATTTTTTTTTACGACTATACAAGAATAATTTGCTTATAGTAGGAGAGTAAAACTATCATGTTATTTCTAACTCATTATCAGAATATTGTTATTACAATCAGTCTGACAATGTACCAACCGAGTTATTTCATTGCTTTCGTTTCTTTTATTATATCGCACTCATTTGTTGTTGATTTTCTGCCAGCAGATTTCAACCCAGAAAACTGTGTGCTTTCTCATGTTGTTGATAATTCACATGAAAGATTTTGCTCGCATTCTTTCCTTTTTATCTTTTCTGTATCTAAAACAAAAAAGTTACCATGGTAAGCTTATAGCAAAAGCAGTCATCATATTGACAATGACCATGTTGTTGTCCCCGCCGAACGAGTTCGAGCAGGGGACTTTGAAACGGGCTCCGTACGTGTGTGTGTCCGTGTGTGTGTGCGTGTGTGTGTCCGTGTGTGCGTCCGTGTGTGATCAAAATGTTCAATTTGCTACTTCTCTGTCATTTATGAGCCAATTTTGATTCTGTTTGCTTTATATGATAGCACTACATGGGAGCTTTGAAACTTCTGCACAGAATTTCAGTTGTGACCTTTGACCTTGACCTTTGACCTATATTGTACATTTTGCTACGAAATGCTATTCCTTCGCCATTTCTAACCCGATTTCGATTCCGTTTGCTTTATGTGATGGCACTAGGTGAGGGCTTCAAAACTTCTACACAGAATGTTGACCTTTGACTTCTTTGACCTTTGACCTTGATTTTTGACCTATATTGTACATTTTGCTACAAAATGCTACTCCTTCGCCATTTTTAACCCGATTTCGATTCCGTTTGCTTTATGTGATGGCACGAGGTGAGGGCTTCAAAACTTCTACACAGAATTTTGACATTTGACCTTGATTTTTGACCTATATTGTTCATTGGCTACAAAATGCTACTCCTTCGCCATTTCTAACCCGATTGCGATTCCGTTTGCTTTATGTGACGGCACTAGGTGAGGGCTTCAAAACTTCTACACAGAATTTTGACCTTTGACTTCTTTGACCTTTGACCTTGATTTTTGACCTATATTGTACATTTTGCTACAAAATGCTACTTCCGGAGGGGACATATATTACGCACCGCGTAATTTCTACTTTTCCTTGTTAACATTTTTGCTGAATTAAAATAATACTACGTAATTTATTTCTTTTCCACTTTCAAAGTGTTATTGTTACCCTATGACTTGCTTCCTTCCTTACTTTCGGGATTTTTTTCGGGGTGGGGGGTTACTGCACTTTTTTCTGTGTGGGTTTTTTTTTGTTTCTTTGTTTGTTTGTTTTTATCTTTGTGTTTTCATGTTGTTCATGATATGCGCCGTAAAATTTACGTGCATGCGCTATTCTTCAGCTCTTTTGTATTTTGTTATACTTAAAGTGTATTTTAGTATCAATATTATGTTGATATGAAATATATACGTTGTAAGCTATATGACAAGGATATGAAAGCATTTGATTTCTCTTCCATTTTCGAAATGTTGTTATTACCACCTAGCATGTTTCCTCATTGTTTTTTCTTCAACTATAAGCAGATTTTAACCAAGATTTCTTTGTACTTACATGACGTTGATAATGTATATCGATGACTGCGTGCATTCTGTACTTTTATACTTTTTTGTATCTAAAAATTAAAAATGATAGCAAGCTTGGATTAAATACGATCATCATATTCACTTAGAGTATGTTGTGAACATTGCCTGCGTAAGAATGATACAAACGCGTTTAATATTTCTTACACTTTTAGAACAATCATTATATTTCCGATTTTCCTGGAAGCAGATTTTGATCCGGATGATGTTGATATTGTACATTGAAAATATAATACGTCACGTCCATTCTCTACCTTCAATCGTTTCTGTATCTTATCGTTATCAAAAAAAAGTTGTATCACTCTCTTAATTTCTAGGATTTATTTTTAAGTCCTAAGGATTTATTGCTTTAAGTCCTAGCGGACTGTAAATACAGACAAAACCTTAGGACTTAAAAGTAAGTCTTAGCTAGGATTTAAAAATTTAAGTCTATGTTCGACTTAAATTTCAAGTCTATAGGATTTATTTTTTAAGTCTTATTAGATTACATTTAAATCTTTCTTAGACTTGTTTTTAGAATAAATCCAGCTTGGATTTAAACGACGAAAGACTTATTTTAAGCCTTCCTTGGATTTATTTCAAATAAATCCATCATGGATTTAAACTCAGACTACTGAAAATGACAGCCAATTGATGCACTTTCTTCACATGTAAAGGTCTATTTATTTTAACAAAATCAAACTGATGCATTTTTCACAAACATTGATAAGTTACAAAATATACAGATGATTGTCATACACATGTAGGCTCCAGAAAAAAATGAAATACGACATGATGAAAACAGAGCATATTTTGCAATAGTCTCAGATGGTCACATCTTCACATTCATGTTACTGATGCTTCTTTCACTGTGTTCTGTAAACAAGTTACTAGACGACTGGAACCTTCATTGCCAAATAGATTACTTTTTTTTCACTTTTTTTTTAAAATCTTGCAAGATGACTCCATACGACTCGATTCACTTTCATTTTATGTATTTCTTTCCCTGGTGAGCATCGTTAAGTCGTAAGATGGAAACTATGAACAAATATAAGATTATATATGAATTCTAATAACTTAAATTTTAGAAATGATGCTGTGTAATAAACAATACAGCCTCCATTAAGTTGACATTTAGATTTACACGCTTTGTACGTCCCATGCATGCAATTTAAAGAATTATTTGATTTTTTGGAATGATGCATAGTATAAATTTAATCAAGAGGGAAGTAAAGGCCAAAATTAGTGTAATCAAATTAGAAAAGAGAAGAAATTTCCCTACACAGAATGGTGTAAAGACTATGAAAATCAGCTACGAAATAAGGAAGATATGCCTCTTTTCAATTTCACACATTTCCAGAAAACAGATCTTGTCCAGGCTTTATGAACGTCCAAATGAGAGAATTGATGATGTCATTCCTTCAAAATATTTTTACACTTTTCACCTGCATGTATTTGCATATTCATAAGGACTAGTCAAGAAATGTTTTCTGAAAACGTGTTACATTTCCTTATTTCTTACCAGACTTCCCTAATTTTTCCACTATTCCGTAGGGAAAATTTACAATTGAATCCAAACTGTATTACATACAACAGTAGGGAGCAAGATCTATGTAAACTCTGAAGTAAATTCACCTTAAAACATTAAGAAGCTCAAATAACAATTAACATTCTAAACTTACTTCTAAAATTCCTTGAATATCGATTGTCTGAAATGGATTTACATAAGTACATTTCCATACTGCATTTTGGTAGACAAAATGTTTGACAAAAGAATATACAAATTCCTGCTTAATCTATTGATATTTAAGAATCCATCTCAACTGATGACAGGGAACCATCTCAAGAGACTGTTCAAGTGAGATGGACCACTAGTTTCTTAATTACTTTGATGTCATATCTTGTAACAAAGCACTATGTTGAAGAGATGCAATCTGAATTTTTCACTAGAATTATCACTCATTGTGATTAATATACCCCCACCCAAGGGAATTAGCTCAACCAGGATTATTTTTTCTTACTTTTTAATAAAGAAAAAAATTACCATGGCAATGCACTGTTCCACCTCTCAAATCAAGTGCTCAAAAACTGAGTGAGCAAGATAAATAAACTGACAATTTCTATGGTTTTTACTAAAAATTGTGTAACCATGGCAACACAATGTTGGACATTAAGAAAAAAATGAAGTTTGCACAACTATAGGCCCTATATCATAGCCGTCATATGTGCCAAATTTCAAGCTAAATGCTAAAAGGGTGAGGGGTTTAGTTGAATTCACATTAGTGTATCATTTTCATGCAAAATATACTGTTACCATGGCAACACATTTTCCACAGTGACAAAAGATTTTTTGCACATCTAGGTAATGTAGAGGTAACATGTGCCAAATTTGAAGCCAAAATGCTCTAAACAGACAGGAGAATCGAAATGTTTGTATGATTTTCATTGAAAATGCACCGTTACCATGGCAACACATTGTTTAACAATGATGAAATATGAAGTTTGCATATTTCTGAACTACAATGGTTGCATGTGCCAAATTTCAAGCCAAATGCTCAAAGACTGAGGGAGTTACCTGAATCCAAAATATTTTTGTATGATTTTCATTCAAACTATGTTGTTACCATGGCAACACAATGATCAACAATGACGAAAGGTTAAGTTTGCACATGTACGTACCATAGTGGTCAGGTGTGCCAAATTTCAAGCTAAATGCTCAAAGACTGAGGTTGTTACATGAATCCACAATATCTTTGTATGCATTTTAGTGAAAAGATGCTGTTACCATGGCAACGCATTGTTCACCATTGATGAAAGATTAAGTTTGCACATCTATATGCTAAAGTTGTTGCATGTGCCAAATGTCAAGCCAATTACTCAAAGAGTGAGGGAGTTAACTGAATCCACAATATTTTTGTATGATTTTCATTCAAAATATGCCGTTACCATGGCAACACATTGATCGACACTTACGAAAGAATACGTTTACACATCTATATACCACAGTGGTCTTTTGTGCCAAATTTCTAGCTAAATGCTCGAAGACTATTCTAAGTTAGCTGAATCCACAATATTTTTTGGTTTAAAAAAAGCTGTTACCATGGCAACGCATTGCTCACCACATTGTTTCCATATCTGTATACCATAGTGGTCATGTGTGCCAAATTTCAAGTCAAATGCTCTAAATTTGTTTAAGGTGCCCATCTGCGCTGAATCTATCCTTCCTCGTGGGTTCAAGCACATACTTTGGCTGGAAAACCAAAGTTTATTTCTTTATAAATAGAGAGTTTCATATTAAAGTGTTTAGCCACAACGTCATAATGAAAATAGCAACAAATCAGCGCTCAATAAATGTGATGGACAATGGCTCAACAACACTGTGGGAGTGATGAAAATTAGGTAATCGTTGAATAGTTACAAAAGTGTTCAGGGGAACTTAAACTTTCTTCTTTCAATTTAAATCAATGCGGATCTGGCATTACTTTTTTTTTCATCATCAACCAGACATAATATACAGAAAACAAGCCAAAGATGAACAATAAATAAATTGAAACTGGACATGTATAAAAACTTGAAATATTGTTTAAATGTTCACGTAGCAATGCAAATGCAAAAGTGAGGCACACACATACATGATAGCACCTCTAAAGGAAACACTGCGCCATTAACTTTCCTTATTGTGTTATTTTCATTTAAAAATGCACACAAAAAAAAAATTACAAGGAAACTTTACTACAACCAGGGCATGACAGACATGCTTCTTGTGTGCATGGATTTGTAGCTCAATATAAATGGAAAAGTGAGGCACACATAACATAACTCAATATCCATGAGTCAAACATTATGCATGATAGTATCTTCAAAGGAAACATTGCAGCATTTTACCTGTGTTACTTTGATTTAAGAATTCACCGAAAATTAAGAAAACTTTGCTGCACATCAGGGCAAGTCAGATATGCTTCTTGTGTGTATGGGTTTGTGGCACAATGTCGGAAAATCTTACTAGTATCATACACTGACGTGTTCTTGAAGTTCGTGGCTAATGCCCAGAACGAAGCCCTCACTTGGGATTGTAGCAGTACATGAATATGCCGCCACAAAATCAAAGAATGCTTCAAGCACCCAAGCATATTTGACGATGAAGACACAGTGGGCTTTAAAGAGTCTGTCAAATTCTTGCTTCCGGTCATCTCCAGCCTGGACTTAGTATGGTCTTGTCCAGGATGAAAAAATACTGGATGTACGTCTAGTCACTCCCTTATCTGACTAAGCAGGGCTGGCTGAAGGTGGCATCTTTAGCATCACTGAACTTCGCGCTTCTCGCTCGTGATGTATACGTTTCGCGCGGATCAACTTGGCGTTTCCCGTTTGCTAGGGCTTTTAGGTGGGAGAATCTCCAGATCAGAAGATGCTTGGGGCTGGGGTTGGAGTCTCTGCATCAGCAATGCCATGAACATTGGTTCCTACCTGAAAAGAGATTAAACATGTATAGCACTACTGATATTTCGAACTAAATTTCACTTGAATCGTTTGAGCAAATGACAAAGGCTACGATTATTATCAAATAAACTTTGCATCACATAGAGGGAAGTTAAGTTCTCAGTGAGAGGGCACTCTGGAGGGAAAAAATATTAAAATATAATTTTACATATTGATCTTAAATACAATGAACTAATAACATATTCATCACATAACTATTAGTTTGTGATGTACAAGTAAATATTTCTGATATATTTCGGAACATATTATTTTAAAACATTTTGTCTCTTCTGGTAAACCTCAAAGCCTTGAAAAAAATTCCCAGAAATCAGATTACTTTTTGCCATCATCGGGGTGGGGCCTACTTGATATTTACATGTTCCAGACTCATAAGATATTTGATGTACATATTATTACAAATCAATAGAAGTCAGCATGCATTTTTAATCCGTAATTTAATGAATTTAAAAGAAAACTGTCAAAACACGGTAGATACCCCTACACAATACTCATTGCTGAATGTTCTAAAGTTTGTTTGAGAAGAATCGCTTCAAAAACACTGATATATCAGAGAAGAAAACTTTGCATTTCTCACGACAACATGAGAAATTCAGATTTTTAAATTCCACCTGTTACTGAGTACATGCAGATTCTACACGAGTCTTGCTTTGTAAGATACGAAGCTCAAATATTCTTCTCTAAACATGAGCTGGTACTTAAAAGCCCAATGAAACATGCATATGTATTGATAATTCTCAAAATTGGAAGCTCAATGATTTGATCATAAACTGATTTCAAGTCTATAAACATTAAGCATATACTGTACTTACAGGCACATAGTCATTCTGCACCAGGTACTGCTGGGCATCCCTCGGGAGCATGAGAGGTCCTCTCCCTTTCTTCTACATGGGGATGTTGGGTCTGTGAAGCATCGCTGCAAGTAGTGACATTCCACAAAATTCCTATAGAATGGAACACAATACAATTTTTTTTTTCAACTTTACGTATTTCACCCATTCTCTTTAACATATTAGATATGATGTATTGTATCAGCTCTGACAATCCCTAACATTCAGTTTTCGACTTATTATCAATATCAGTCTATGAAGAGCAAACTCGTACACATTCACTTTCCTGAAAAGTGTAATAGCAATGAAGCATAAACAAATGAGTAAGTTTTACTCTTACACTTTGGACAGAAATTGTTCCAGTAATTATAATCAATGCCACAAGATCTATGAGGATTGGCGGAAGGACTTACTGTCTCCATCCATGTCTTCACATCTTCTTACGATGTCTTGCAACTAAGGGTGGTTTCGCTTGGCAAGTGCAAGATTCTATTGACGTAAAATGGCCCCCATCTGTTCACCATTTCCTGCACTTTTCTCGGTACAACTGGGCAAAGTCCGCATTGATCTGAAAATAAACACAAAAACTGTGAAATATCAGTGATAAGGAAGTGGAAAATGAAAAACAGAAACGCTTGACAAAAAAAAAGGAAGAAAACAAATATGCTTCGGGGGTATAAACGGTCGCCATAGCCACATTTCTAGATTTTTATGTAATTAATTATTTCTTATTGGTCTCGAGGGTTGTATTTCATGCTGGAGGAAAAAATGAGACTGATATCTCTGATTTTTGTTTCAGATGTTATCGTTAAAATCAATTTTTAGAAATACCAGGGATGTCTTGCATATCTAAACACCAAGAAGGGATAGTCCTGACAGAGTACTCCTTGGAGTACAAATTATACAAATAACAGGTAATTTGCATTCCCTTTATCTTAAAAAATATTAAAAGTAAAAAATAAAAAAAGGCCTCATATATTGTAAAACTTCACTACATTCTCTCATTGGTGTATGTGATGCTTAATGCATACATCTCAGCCAGAAGTGTAGATCTGTAGAATTTTTAAGTCTAGATCCTTCTACTCAAACACAGATCACCACATTGATTACGCTACAAAGAGAAAAACTGGAGTAGAATACCTTTATCCAGGTGCGAAATCTTGTTCCATTGCACGAGTTTAATCCCATACATTATTTGTTTCATACAACGCCTTCAACAATAAACACTAATAAACAGACTTACTAGTTCAAGAAAGAGTCTTGAATTCAGTGCAGAAATGGCAACCATAAGGCCTAGGTGTCCAGGCCTACTACTGAGTGGTAGTAATAATAATAGAAGTATTTTCATGGAATGCAAATCAGTAGCACATTCACATTACATACACATGTACACAGCCGAGTGCAAGTAGCATTGAAGTTGATTATTCCAGTAAAATGAGTGACATGATGCACGCTTGATAGTAAGAGTGTTGAGTGCACACGCCAAAGGTAATTGTTTATTGTGACATCAGACTCAGTAGACCTAGTCATGCAATGGAACAGAAACTGTTTATTAATTGTAGACCCCCTATTTTAATATGGGAGTCAATGGAAATTGGTGATGTCAGCCAATATGGCCCATGCGATAGAAGTTTTTACAGTTCAGAGCTTGACGCCACTGCACTGGCATTGCAGCATTGGCGCCCTAAACCCTGGGGCGCTCATCACACAGGGGGCTTCGTGTTTGGGCTGGTCGCAGTTCTATTGTAGCGCCCATAGGGTCTACGTACTATTGGTGGCCTAAACAAAAACCCATCTAACAGCATATGCCCTACATTTTATCACAGCATAGTGGTGCATGATAAGGCCTAGAACTGTGCCTTTCTATGTAGAAATTGATAAATTAAACCTTACAAGAGTGTAGGAAGGGGTGAACTGACACTAACTTGTTACTGTTACTCAGTGTTAACTGTTAGACGACAGTTAGGTCTACGCTACAGTAGCCTGTTATGCCCATAGCTTTACCTTTCAGTCAAGACACCAACATCGTAAATCATTAGGTAGAATGGGCGCTTTATAAGAGTCCCTGTATTATTACACTTGTACTTGCAGTTTCACCGAAATAGAGCCCCCACGGAATAGCCTACATGTAACTTGTTACAATGTTTGGATAGACACATTAGCCATGAACAGCTAACGTTAGCACTGGCGCTTCAGGGATGGACAGCGCTGTATAATACAGTGGCAAGGCTCAAACTCGCCAAAAAAAAAAAATGTAGGGCGGTTAGTGCACATCTTAACATCTTTTATCTTTGGTTACTGAGTCCCAGAGTTATCAAACACATTCTTAAGCATTCATACAGTAATATGCTCACCTTTAAGCAACTTGGTCAAGCTTCCGTCAGATCATACCCTCAAAAAACTCCGGCCTGCATGACTTCTGCCTTCAAGACCAACTCAACTGTTCGAGTCAATAGCGTTTGTTTGCAAATGGTCGATGGTAGGTACAAGTACTATAGTACATACAATGTACATATTGTGCACTGAATGTGTGTGTATTACTACGCTATCTAGCATCGCATGAAGCAAAGTTACGGCCAGCGCCAATTCCGGTTTTAGGCGGTTCAAGATAGCGCATGACGTCATTTACAAGTCATCTGATTGGCTGAAAGTTTAAGTCCTTGTTAGATTTAGATTGCGAACAGCTTCGACACTCAACTTTTAATCGAAGCCACCTAAAATAAGTCTTAAAGACTTAAAATATTTTAAGTCGTAAGAAAGATTTAAAATTTAAGTCCTAGAAATTAAGAGAGCAAATAAGATCAACACGTTCGCATAGAGTATGGTTAAAGCATTATTTCGCTACATAAAAATAAAATGAATATATCATCCGATTTTTCTTTCAATTTCAAATTGCAATTTCTTAAAGAGCCGTTTGTATCATTGCCTTTTTACCTTGTATCACCGCACCATGTTTTTAATATTCTGAATACAGATCTCAACCCCCAAAATTCTGTGATATCGTGCTGTTGATAATCAGATAATGTACGTTGAATACTTTGCGTTTATTCTTTGCTTCAGTCTTTCCTGTTTCTAAAAATAGATATTACAATAAGTTAATGTTAAATACGTCCACCATATTGACGAATAATATTTTAATAGTATAGTTTAGTGTGATATAGTATAGTAAACTTTTAGTGATTGAGAGTAATGTGAATGCATCGTATTTATGTTCCTTTTTCGTTCATATTGTCGTTATTATACCCAGTAACTTCGTCGGCGTTTTCACGAACCGACGCTATTTCGATTTTGGTCAAAATTTTCAAAATCGAGATATTGGTACCAAATGAAAGTGCTTTCAAAACTCTACCAAATCCCAAAATTTTAGATCACAAAATTAATTATTCTTAATTTTATCAAAGAAAGAAAAAAACGACGGTACTCGAAATATCGAGAAATTGAGAAAAAGGGGTTTCACGAACCGACGCAGTAAAGATACGCCGGTTCGTGAAACCCGAATTGCTAGGGTGAAGAGCAATGCGGGTTTTACGAACCGTCGCAGTTGCATTGTTTTGAGCTTTGTTCAACTTACTGGCCTAGAATTAGGTTTTGGCCCTAATCCAGATCTCAGAGTGAGAACCAAACCATCTGAAAGATGAATGACGACCTAAGCCAGCCCACTGTCCACGAGTGAAGTGAATGGTAAGCTATAATCCTATTAAAATCATGCTCAAAATAACAGTTTCAGTTGGACTACCATAACCATTAATTGCGGTAGAGTGTAGTCCCATGTATTCAATCGCGTGATGCTTATGAAGCCTAGTCTGTAAACGCCATCCAATTTCAAATTAGATCCCAAATCATATTATTTATAGTTTCTTTTCAACTTATGTCGTTACTTCTGAGACTACTGAGTACTGTAGACGTAGTCGTAACGTCTGTGTGCAAGACATGCAAGATGTCAAAGTCTCGAAGACACTCATGGCTATGCCTTGACTTGAGTTGAAAATGAAATCATGAGATTGACAAAGTAGGCCTACTAAACTAAAAAACAAGTAAAAAGTCTAAAAGTAAAACTCAAAGGAAGAGTAAAGAATAAAGTAAGACATGTTAGACTTTAACTTTCAAGTTTAACTATTAAGTCTAAGTTAAGACTTTACTTGTAATGCCAGTTACTAAAACTAAGATCAGCTGAAGTCTAAGACCAAGTCAAATTAACACAGAGTCTATCTAGCTCTAGATCTACATCTAGACTAGTGGTAATAGTAGGTAGAGTCCACCCATTTTTTCCCCAATTTTTACTGGTCCATTCCTGAAAAAGTTACTGGTCAGTGTCCAACAGTAATTTTTCCTGGTCAGGGACCGTCGGACCAGTGCCAGTGTGCAGCGTTGGTGTAGATGTCATCTATGACAGTATGTGGTCTAGTGATACTACATAAACACTACGAGTAGTACTCTACAGGTTAGGTGGCTTTCCTGTACAGTGCAGTGTTATAGTATACTTGTGAATTCAGCCCTAGTACCGTACTGTGTGTAGATATGTGACATTATGTCTCGTGTAGATGTCATCTATGACAGTATGTGGTCTAGTGATACTACATAAACACTACGACACCACGAGTCGTACTCTACAGGTTAGGTGGCTTTCCTGTACAGTGCAGTGTTATAGTATACTTGTGAATTCAGCCCTAGTACCGTACTGTGTGTAGATATGTGACATTATGTCTGACGTTAGTTCGAGTGGAGTACCTTTGAAGCACAGCGGTGGGGCTTTTTTTCCCTAAAACTTGTGAATGCGGCCCAACCAAATGGCGTTTACATATTCACGCGTGATTGATACCCGGGTAGTGATACAGTAGCGCTGTCGATTTCCACAGCATCCATACATAATCTTTTGTCCTTTCTTCTTTCCTTTTTTCCCTTTGTTCTTTCACCCTTTTTATTCTTGGAATCGAAGGACTTCTAAGAAATGTCCCTCGACTGATTTAACCAGGACTCTTGAGTCCTGGTAAACCTAACCTAACCGAGTAACCGTTAACATTTGTTAGGCCTAACATAACAGTAACACTGACTTAGCCCTGTATTGACTTTGTCTTTGGCCGACTTACTGAGATGGCGAGTCTAACTCTTTAACGTTAGTCTAAACGTAGTCGTTAGATCTGTCAGTGTCAGTGTCACCGGTTATTGTATATGGTGCCATCTCTAACGTACGTTAACAAGTTGATGTTAGTTATCTATGTCAACTTACTGAGTCAGTAATAGTGGTACTGTCATCCTGTTGGATATCGCCGCAATATCATCCGTGACGTGTTAATTTCGTGTCACAAAGACAAAAGTTGCCAAGATCTAATAGTATTAGACAGGGCCGGCGCAGCCGTGGGGGCCGTGGGGGCTCGGGCCCCCACACTTTTTGTGCACCATACAAAGGAATACATAAGGTGTCATCACTTTGTTAGCTCATGAAACCCGGAAGTGGGCCCCCACACTTTTGAAAACACTGCGCCGTTCCTGTTAGATGTCTAGATCTAGATGTAGTCTAGATCTATAATATAAATTTTGTGAACCACTGGTAACTTAAAAGTGAAAGGTCTAGACTTCACTTAGTCTATAATTAGACCAGACATTCATGAGGCAAAGGCCTATTTAGTAGATCTATTCTTATTCTATTTTAGCGTCAATTCCTACTAACTCGCCACGTGTTATTCCTAAGGCCAAGGACTTCCGGGTTAGTGATTTTTTTTTTCATAAATACCAAACAGCAGACGTGTTTCATTTGCATTCTTGTGCAGACTTCATGAAAATATGTGCAGTATCAAAGAAATATGATGCACATGACAATGCCAGTGTTTTATAGGTGAATGGTTAATACCTTTAAAAGCTGAATGATAATGTAGAGTCTAGGTCTAATTAAGATGTTACAGTCTCTGATAAGAAACAGGTTTGATTGTCATAGACTGTTTCCCAAATGCAGGTACATGTAGTAATATTCAGCTATTTCAATGCAATGCCTTGTTTACAAATACATGTAGATTTATATTCATGTGAATGATAATTCAATTTCTACATGAGACATACCAAGTGCTAAACATAATATCTTGCATCAGTAAAATGTGTAAATGAAGAGACAATTTGAATATGCATCAAATACGAACAGCAGCATTTTTTGACATTCTTTGATCCTGCATAGGCCTACCATTTTGTTTTATGTTTAATATAAATAGAGCAAAATAATTTCAACTTCAGTTTTGTTGGCTGATTTTTTTTTTCTTCTCAAAATTAAAGTTGTATCTTGTGCCATGATGTTTGATTTTAATCAAAAGTTCTTAATTTCTTTCTTTTCTTTCAGATGACTGGTGCCATGTAGTAGCGAAGAACTGGACTGTCTCAGAAAAGAAAAGGAAAAGTACAGGGTCGTGTACATCACCAACGGATGTGAATACAATGGTAATGTAGAGTCTAGGTCTAATTAAGATGTTAAAGTCTCTGATAATAAACAAGTTTGATTGTCGTAGACTCTTTCCCAAATGCAATTAGTAATATTCAGCTTTTTCAAAGCAATGCCTTGTTTACAAGGACATGCAGATTTATTCATGTGAATAATAATTTAAATTCTACATGAGACTTACTAAGTGCTAGACATAAGATCTTGCATCATTAAAATATGTAAAAGGCGAGACAATTTGAATATGCATCAAAAACAGCAGTATTTTTTTGACATTCTTTGATCCTGTATACCGTTTTGTTTTATGTTTAATATAAATAGAGTAAAATAATTTCAACTACAGTTTAGTTGGCTGATTTCTTTTTCTCAAAATGAAAGTTGTATCTTGTATCATGATGTTTGATTTTAATCGAAAGTTCTTAATTTCTGTCTTTTCTTTCAGATGACTGATGCCATGCAGTAGCGAAGAGCTGGACTGTTTCAGAGAAGAAGAAAAAAGTACAGCATCGTGCTGATCATCAAGGAATGTGAATACAATGGCTTAGGAAAGAAGACAATCTACAGATAGGATAGAAGGGAGAAATTGGGATGAAGGGCGACAACATAAGGACGGTATATCTACAGTGAAATGTGATTGTAAAGTGGAAACATGAAAGGAGATCCTAAGATTGAAGGTGAAAACAATGCATTCCATTCTGTGATGTCGTAATTACAATTTTGCTACACTTTAATAACACTACAGAGAGACATTTATATCAAGGAAAGCTTCATGTGGATATGGAATGTTAGATTTTTTTAAGTGTTCATTGGTATGTATTTCATGATAATAAATCTTGAAGGTTTGTGTGGTAATCATAACCTTGTGATAAATCTTGATAGATTTCTAAGTGCACATTGGCAATATTTAGATGATGCTGTAATCAGATTAAGTTCTATTCTCCTTTATTCTTTTATTTATTATTTTGTTGTCTTCAACCCACTTTGAATGTGTCACGTATGATTCTTATAAACATGGGAACATGCACTCCATGTAAATGATAGGACTTATAACAAATTGACATAATTATTCAACCATCACTAGACAGTTCTGTTATAAGATGTTCTTTAACCAACTAAAATTGTAAATTATGATACGTGTATGTTCCCATGCAAACTCACAACAAAATACAGAAATTTGATTTCTTTTAATAATAATTCATTATGTCTCTAAATTTACAATTAAAGAAAGTGATTGCAATAAGGATGTCAAACATCGTATATTAAAATAATAGATTATTCATTTGTCTCCATCCGTAGTAACGCACGCAACTGCAGTGTGCAGTTTGTAGGCTGCTGTGAAAAAAAAAAAAAAAATCACAGGCAGCCCAAGCAGGATTCGAACCCACGACCTCTGGATTACTAGACCAGCGTCATAACCACTAGACCACCGGAGTGCCCTGGCGCTACCTTTACACATGAATAATTAAGTATAGAAGGGCTTTGGGGCGCTTCGAAGTTTACTGCTCTTATTAAATATGAACATGTCATTTGCAACTCAACTAAAGATGATTAAACACACTGAAATTCTTACTTTAAATGATATTCATAATCTGTTTTTTTTTTCTTTAAT
This sequence comes from Diadema antillarum, assembly GCF_040938485.1. Taxonomy (NCBI): domain Eukaryota; kingdom Metazoa; phylum Echinodermata; class Echinoidea; order Diadematoida; family Diadematidae; genus Diadema; species Diadema antillarum. The sequence continues at coordinate 666,052 of NW_027272416.1, read as the reverse complement.
AGCTTGGGATGTACACTTTATACACTGTATCGGTCTACATTTCGCCTACAGTATGGAATTCTTTACTTCGAGACGTTTTTAACAAACAAAAAATTAAGAGTCCTTTAAAGGTACTGTAAAACAGTGGTGTTTGTTTGTTTGTTTTTTTGGTGGGGGGGGGGGGAGGGGAGTCAAATTAGCCTTGGCCCCTCTCCGCCGTCTTTTTTTTTTTTCCTTTAGCTGCATTTTTTTTAGTCATCACATGAAAATTCGTCTGCATCCACCCCGTAGTTTTGCTGATGACCTTTCTTTTTAATTATTTTAGCCACACACAATTTTGGCTGAATTTTCCCACCCCTTTTGTGAATTTGCTAGTACATGTACTAAAACACATTCTCAGAATGTGTTTATAGTACTGGTGGATTAAGGATTCACAGGGAGGGGGGGGGGTCGGCCAAAATTTCTCTTTTCTCATATGTAACAAGCCTTCGGGGCGAAAGGCTGATATTATGGGCTTTCTACACACATTTTTAGATGCTAATTAAGGTTAACATGAGCATGATCATTTATGTTGTGATTAATTTATTTCCTTATATATGTATGACTTCTATTAGAGACTTAATTGGCTTGGCACTCCTTACATCGACCTATTTTAGACACCTATTTCCCTCTCTCGTGCTTTTTCTCTACTGTCCTGTGAATAGTGTAACTACATGTACATGCAGTACCTCTTCTCTTTTGTATGATACACATCAAGTTTTTATCTGAGCATATGGGTGTTGCAGCACTCTCAAGCTTCATGCATATGCAGCAACATCTTTGTGTGGTCATATACATACATGTAGTTATGCTTGATATATTAATTTGAGAATGTTATTCTTTCTCTTGTATATGTTCCGTCCGCACTCTATAGATGTAAATGTACGATGTAAGATTTGGTGTGCATGTTCGAACTGTGTTCCTCTTTTTGTGAACACACAAGAACTGATATAATAATGAACTTGAATTACACATATTCTTGAATCTTGATTCCATCTCCATTTGCCATTAGATATGTATTGATTTATGGAGCTCTTCCACAATTGTTATCCTTCCCATTGTCATTACTCATCTCTGAATAATTCAAATTTGATATTTTATTGAGGACCTATGTTTTTTCGATTACATAATGTACCTCTTCAATATATTGCTGCAAAAGGCATAATAAAACATGACCATTATTATATATTTAAAATGAAGCTTGAAATTCTGATAGTGTTGATATTCATGTATTTTTAGGAGTTTATCAGTTTCGAAGAGTGCATGCAGGATGAGTTTATGTTTTTATATGATCAGGTGCAGCTATCATAGAATCTGTTGAGCAGGAAAGAGAAAGATGGAAAATGAGGAATTATGAGTGAATTCGCATGCGAGCCAAATGACAATAATGACACTGATAAAAATTGTGACAAAGTAAATGTCACAAATATGTGGAATAATAAGAAATAAAGAAATTAATATATTATTTCAGAGAAAGAAATAACAGAGTGCATGCATGAGTATGAAAGATGAGTAAATACAAGTAATTATTACTGACTGGCACGTCTTTTTCCCAAGATTTAGCGGTATCCTTCATCTTAGAACAAACATTCATAATTATTATGAAAGAAGTGAACTGAATTTGAATTAAAAATAATGTGAAAAAATGAAAAAGTAAGTTAATTAAGTAAAAAAAAAACAGTAAAAAGTAAAAAAATATGAAACACAGTATACCGAATACATGTATTACCAAATGATAGATGTCCAAATGCAAAAGTGTTAAATAATGATATATCCACAAAAAAAGGGGGGGCAAAGAAATCTTTGGAACGATCAACCACAGCTATAATAACAATACATGCGTGTACTAAATGAAGATGAAAACAATGACAACAGGCTCTTTTTAGAACAATTAAGAGAAACTGGCTTGTATTATCATCTTAATTATCACTAAATGTATTGTAATCATCACAACAATCATTACATGACAATTAATTTCAATTAATAAGGTTATTGTTGATAAGCAGGTATAGCCCTAATAGTATTTGTATGTAAACACATACGAAAATGAAATAGCGACGGTTCGTAAATACACGCGTATTGCACGTTACCTATTGTACAGGCCCTACAGCGCGGGTCTCACGAACCGGCGTAATACAACTTACGTCGGTTCGTGAGACCCGCGCTTAAGTACATAACCTATGGTGCGCGCAAGAAACGATGGATTTACGAACCGACGCAGTGAGTTTGAAGACAGAAATATCGTAAATTTTTTTGAATTCACACTAAAATTACACTATGGATAGGAAGAACAACTTCCACTCTCATCACCCTGTCAAAATTTTCACACACAAGACAGGAAAAGTCATTGAAAACGTTGTCTAAAACTTGTGAGATCTTTAAACGCGATTTTCTCAGAACTGCATTTTCGCTCAAAAACGAAATAGCGTCAGTTCGTGAAAACGCCGACGACTTGTTTGCTTTAATGGTTTCCGTGTTTCGTCGTTCTTGTTTGTTTTTTTTATTACAGCACCTTTTTTTATCAAAGCTGGTTTCAAAAAGGATATCTATGTGTTTTCATATTGTTGATAGTATACGATGTAAGACTTTATAAGGTGGATTCTCTATTCTGCATCTCTTCTGTATATGTGATGATAGTAAGTTTGTATTTGATACCATCATGTTCACGTCGAGTGCGTTAAGACATTGCTATAATATTAAAGCCGCATGTTATTTCTCTTCCACGTTGAAAACGCTGTTATTTACTACTGACTTTTTTTTTTTTACCTTATTGCGTTCGGTTTGTTTGTTTGTCTCCCTCTATCCCCGCTAATCCCAATGAACTATATAATATAACCATTCCTGCATACTATAGTGATAATATCTCATCAATATTTATATAACCCCTAAATAGAATGTTTTATCATGAATATCACATTCTTTACAATATAATTCAAATCAGATTTTAAAGCGTTATATCTATATACATAGCCCATTAAGATAACACAAACGTGTATGTGTGATTTGATATGATTTGATATAGCATAAGAAATATATGTCAGTGCTTTTAAGCAGTAATTGCATAAAATTTGAAACGCGTTTCGAGTATAAAGCCCTGATTTGATTTCGCTGCCACTTTCAAATGTTCATGGAATACTAAAATTTAAGCACATTTGGACGGCATATCCAGTTTTCAACCGGATTAGTTAACAGCTGCGACGCATGACGCTCATTCTGAAGTTTTTCAGAATCAAGAAGTGGATTGCGATATGGGGTAGCTATCCGCACATGTAGTTGGTAATATTTTTACTGCCGAACGTATTTGGAGTTATATTCATTCATTTCATTTGAGTTGACATTTTTATATTTTTGTTTAATCCTCTCTGATTATTAAGACTGGTGACGGATTGTTACTAATCTCTCTTCACTTGTTTGGTTATAAACTGTTAACTGATGGTTATACAATTTCATCAATTTGTAAATTTGTCATTTTGTGGTTTTTGTATGATCACAAAAAACAAAAACAAATAACACGACAAAACAAAACAAACAAAAACTACAGGTTTTCACATTTTGGCAATTTGGCTAAGCCTGAGACAGTGCATGATAGTACTATACTGTGTGAGTCTGTATACACTGATGGCGTTTTTCTTTGCACATCACATTATTCACTTGGTAGCCCAAGTCGGGGGAAGCTAGCCCTCTATCACTCGCCTCCGCCACTGCACACACGCACATGTACAGTGTAGGTCTACATATAAACCCACAAACATTACACATACTGACGAACTCAAATACAATGGTAATCTTTAATGTGTTATGTCACTTCAATTTAGATCAATGGTTTATTCATTTCCATCAACAAAATACATGTATAATAAATACCAAGCGATTCATGTTTCTTTTCAACTTTCATCCAATTGGGAAGAACAAATCATTGCACAAAATATAAAATATATGCCCTAACGGTATTAAAAAGAAAAAAAAAAGAACCGTGCACACTTTGTCATTGTAAAAAAAAAAAAGAAGGAGAAGAAAAAGACATAAAGATGGAAAAGAGCGTTCCACTAAGAAGCGGAGCTTGTAGGACGTGGAACACTCAAAAGAAAAGAAACAGCAACACCAATATATCAATATTATGTATTTATGTTAAATTCACCTGTGTACCATTGTACATTATTTTGATTATTGATATTATGATGCTGATGATACAAGCATTTATAGCATAATTACTATCGGGTGCACGTCACGAAACCGACACCCGCGAGTCATACAGCCCACGAGTCATATACAGCTCACAATAAGCTAATTCATACCCCACTAGTTAAACAGCCCACGAGTTCGATACCACTACGCAGAAAAGGCTCACGAAACTAACACTACGCAAACAGATCTATCGTGATAATAGACTGACAGTACGCTTAAAAGGTTCACAAGACTGACACTAGACAAAGGGGGTCAAGACCGACAGGATAAACAGCGCCACCTAAAAGAACAATTAATTGCATATTATGTGTCCAGATAGTAGCATTTTAAAGGACATGTTCACATTTGACATGTCTGGTTGAATGAATGCCTATATATGTATTGATATATATTACATATACAATAGAACACATTAGTGAGAGTTTGAGGAAAATCAGACAATCCGTTCAAAAGTTATGAATTTTTTAAAGTATCTGCGAGTCACTACTGGATGAGAAGACTACTAGAGTGTATGATGGCCCACATGTACAACGATATAAAGAAAGAATAAAGAAAATTCAACATATTTTCACTTTTCTCGCATAACAAAAGAACACTCCACTTCTCTCTTTCAGAAGGCTGCAGTTTACCCTTAACACATATATACGTCAGTAACAAGTCGAAGAAATGTGTACTTTATTCAAAAAGTAAAGTTTTGTTAAATTCTCTTTATTTTCCTTATATCATAGTACGCATGTGACATCATACACTCTAGTCTGCTAGTAGTCTTCTCATCCAGCAGTGACTACGCAGATACTTTAGAAATTCCTGACTTATTTGGAACGGATTGTCAGATTTTCCCCCAAACTTTCACTATTGATGTGTTCTACTAATATTGTTGCATTCACTCAATCCACATGCGACTGTGTGAAGCTGGACTTGTCCTTTAAGGAAAATATGAGAGATGGAAAAGGAGAGTTGCTAGGGCCATATCCCGTCAGTTGCCCTTCCTCACCTCCTGAAATGTTCAAGATCTTTAATTGTGTTCGTGTTCGTGAGTATTTGTGAAAAAGAGAGAGAAAGAAAAGTGAAATGAACTTACATCCTGTCCATCTTCTAGGTAGAAATTTGGAAAGCCTATATCAAAGAAAAAGCACGATGGCATTACCAAAGATCTATATAAAATAGCGAGTGTGAGTGTTTTTGGGGAAAAAAGAGATATAAAGAAAAGGTACAAGAACTTACATTCTGTCCATTTTCTAGCTAGAAATAGGAAAAGCCTGTTAAAAACAGCGCGATGGCATTTCATCAAAGATGTAAGAGTAATCCATGCGCCGTATGGTTCTTGTCCTCTTGCATTTGTATTTTTGAGGGGGAGGTCCCATGAAGAATACAATAAAAAACAAAACAAAACAAAATAAAACCGGTAACAATGTCGCTCCTCGTAGCCCCGTGACAGCACTGCCCTCTAATAAGAGCCACTTATTGCAGAGAAGTAACCTATTGATGTTGTTGATATGAAGATGGCGCTGTTCAATATAGTTACAAGAAAAACATTCTCTCGAATAGCGTGACGAAATTGCACGCGCCAGAACAGTTACGGTAATACGAGTATTATTTTCCCCTTTATAAATGGAACACCCTGTTCCAGATGGTGATTTTGGGAACCAAAAAGGGTGAAATTTGGTGATATTTAGAGTTGTTTGGTGACAAAATTTTAGCCTGGTAACCAAATCAAAATTTTGTGATTTTTGGTACGTTTTTGGTGATTTTGAGACCAATGAAAAATAATCACACTAACTGAAAAAAAAAATGCATTTTGCCCAAAGTTTTCCCCGTATTTCCTGCAGAAACATAACACCGCTTGTACATGTGCACCCTTTTTGTCACTCAACACACACAAACACTCATAAAAATCCATACACATCGTATAGACTAACATTGTGTGTGTGTGTGACTATGGCGTGCCGTAATATTGCACCGAAACTTGCGCAGCTTTTGAGGAAGGTTTATTGACATCATTTTGTCCTGAAATTGAAGATTTACCTACACTTGTCTGAATTTGGTGATTTTTTTTTATGGCTTTTGGTGATTTTTCACATGCCTTTTGGTGATTTTGCTCTGTTGGGACCTGGCAACACTGCCTGTAGGCCCTTATTGATGACATTGTGTAGATGACGCTGATCATCCTATCGGTCTCGTGAGCAAATATCCCCCAAAAAAGACTTTCAGAAAACGTCTTGACAAAATAGCCAAAAATGTTTGACCTTTCAGAAAACGTCCCAAAATTGTATTAGCTGGAATGGGGTCATAGGGCCTATGTTATGCAGTCACCGCCAAAGTAAGTGATGAACAGCCTGGGTACAGGATAGTTAATTCCGTCTGTTTCTTTGATTCCTGATGTGAGAGGAAGGATCGGACGGTTGCTTTATGGTATAATAGTTCAAGACCCTATTCCACGATTCAGAGAGAAACTTTACTCGGCCAGTCATCTGGGTTGGTATATTAGGCATTTTGTAAATGGGGACTCGGAGGCCTAGGGGAAGAGATTGCCTTCAAACACTGTTATTAAAAGTTGTTTCAGAATGTAAGGGGAATTCAAGACCATAACATTTAAGAGTTTGTTGAAAAGAAATAGTTTAATACGTTCGGCACACCCTGATGGAGTTTTGATCAATGTCGGATTAGGCCTGTGTAAGGAAGTGACAATTTTCATAACAGTTCTTTGATATTTTGTTGATAAGAGTAGGGCCTAATGTTCACGGTAGGCTTATTAGTGAATGAACTTATGATGTCATTTCTTACAATTTTGATTCCATATGTCATCACTATTACCTCCCGCTAAGAAAAACAAAATGCAAAAATTCAATTTTTCTGGTCTAAAAGTTTGAAACATAGGCCCTAATGTTACTCTTGGTAAGATAACTTCAACATAAAAACGAAAGGTCAGTCGGAGGCCAGGACTTGAGACTAGGGCATGTACCTTGCGTTTGATTGAAAAAAAAGAGAGAAAAACAATAAAATAGAAATGACTGCAAATTTAATGATTTTATGTAGGCCCACATACTGTACGGTAAATTTTTAATAGAAGACATCATTAATTCATTCTGTTGCTGATTACACTATCCAAGAACTGTTTCTTGACAATTACAGTAGCAAACTTCACAATATCATAACTGATCCGATTTTGATCAATTACATGCCTGCAAGATTTTACTCTTTCATTATAGACTGGCGGTATTTAACTTTTATTCGTCCCAGATTTTTAAAGATCCACAACCTCTGACTTTGATAATGTCATAATATGTGGAATAGAATTCTAACACTAACATTAACAATAAACAAGCAGATTGCTCATTGTGCTGGATTCTGGGTACATCCCCCCGCCGGTTGGTCTTCGGACTGTATATTTTCATTGCGATGGTAAATTACACAGCAGGGCATGTTTCAATGCGAGGCCAGGATATAACTTAAGCGGGGTTCCCACTATCGTGCGATCCATTACGAACGCCACGATTGGACATTCGTAACTGATCGTGGAAAATTTGTTGAACTCGTCTGAAATTTCACGTTTGGATACGAGGTTATGCGAGTCAATACGTGTTGGTACGCTTGGATGCGATATGGTCACGATTGGTCTATTTCAAGGGATACGATCTGTCACGATCTGGTCTGCCGTTCAAATACGATCCGACAGGATTGTCCTGATTGAGTTCACGATTGGTACCGATCTAATATGACCATTACGATCAGGATCCCCGATCTGGTACGTGCAGCAACGTACTGATACGTTCCAATACGAATACCGCGAACCAATACGGGCTGCTGAGATAAGATACGATATCTTTTACGATCGGGATCAGAAGTGACCCCCATTTAAGGCGTGATTGGACCCGAATGGGAATATTATAGTCCGGCTGACGATGGATTTCATTGTTTCCCTTAAGTTATGCAGAGTGATTAGGCCTATTAATTTTATCCACAACCATTGATGATGGCAAGGCTTGACAGGTTGACGATGATGACAACGTAACCTTTGCAGTATTGCTAATGACGATTATATTGTTATCAGAGAGGCCGGCCATAACCTCAGATATTCCCTCGTCTAATATTAAACGAAACAAAAATAATAGATTATTAAATCGACATGCTCACCCTCCCCCCTCACAAAAAAGAAGAAGAATGAAATGACGAACCCAAATACATAAGAACAGATGATTACCCCTCTTCCCCAGAAAAAAAAAAAAAACCAGCAAGACAAAATTACCTTACATGAAGAAAATAATTATATGATGAAATGGAAGCTGAGAAAGAGGATGGGATCATTTTGAATGTTATGTAATGTAGTATTATGTGTTATATACGCTCGATATAAGGAAGTTGGCCGAATGGATAGTATTGCTTATGTGTTCGATTTCATATTCGCAAAGTGTTATGTATCATATGCCTTTTTATTTCAAAATGTCGTTATCTCATGGGTTATCAAAATTTTGGTTTATTCGGCTTGATTTAGTGTTTCACTTAACAATGTTTAACATAACTGATACACACACATAACAGAAAAGTGACTCTCTAATCAAAATGATGTCACTTTCTAACAAAAAAAGGAGGTTTTACGCAAAATTATTTCGCGGGGGTATATTGCTACACTTATTGAATAACTAACTGTGAAAAATAATAAGAGTGATCTTCATTGTCATAATCATACGGGTGATCTCACATCCACGACAATGGTCACTTTTACATTTGCAGTAATAATGAGAGTTGAAAATAACCATTTTCCTCTAAAAGTATGCTCTACCAAACATACAAAAAAAAAAGACATTGAACAATGTTGAAAAGTGTCAAAATAGATGCAAAGGGGTCAAACGATGGCTGATGAAACAACAACTCTTAATTACTATGTACAATACACAAACAGCAGGATACTGCACCCCCCCCCCAAAAAAAAATACTCTGTAATATATACATGTACTTTTAAAAATGAACCATTTGCCTTTGATATGTACCCATTCAAGCACGATACGTGCAGACATACAATTGCCATTTTATTTTTGCTCATTTTTTGTTTTCGTTACAAAAGTTATCCTATATCCTATTTTGTGTGTCTGTATAATGGTAATAACAACTCATTAATGAAAACATCATTAACATAATGTATGAAAACATCAAAAAATCTGTAATTCAACTTTCATTTTATGAAATCATTAAGAAAATGATTTTGATAATGTACCTTAAAAATTATGACAATTAAACCCCACACCGTCATACAATTTACCGTTTGGAAATAATAATCTAAAGATGCAGGCTACCACCTATCAGAATACAAAATGAATTAATTTTTGAGTAAAATAAGGGCAAATGGGCAAAAAATAATAATAATAATAAGCGGAAGTGAAGTGAAAAAGTCGATCCCGATCAACACGATTAAGAAGCACGATTAGAAGAGATTTGCTGCGTTTGGATACGATCCTAGACGATCTGATGCGATGATCACGATCAAAAACTAATCGTGTTAATCGTAGAAAATTTTTGAACCGTCCAAAATTTTCCTACGATTAATGCGATTGCCACGATTGACCTTAAGATCTGATACAATCTGATAAGACCATCACGCTTGCTGCACGATTAAGACCACGATTTCAATCGTGGCGCCAATCGTGATAGTATTAGTGGGAACCCCGCTTTAACAGAGGAGCGCGGAGCTAGAGCGGGGCTGAGCTGGTGGAGGAAAGCAGCGAAGTCAGTGTAGCTGCGCTTTGCCTTTGCAGGTTAATTGGTATGAGGTAAGAATCTGACGAAATATTTTTTGGAAGCAAAGAATTTCACAAAATACTGGTTTACCCATTCATTTTTGGAGAGTGATATTAGATAAACACAAGATCTAGAATAGTTTCTGAAACTAGTCGAGAGGAAATGCAAAGAAATTGTGTCACTATTATATTACTACTGTGGGTCTTCTCGGTCCCATGCCTTACTTCCTGTGTTTGTTTCATCAATGTCTGGACTCTGCAGAGGATTGTAGGGCCTAACTAACGTTACATCAAAATATCCATAAAAATTACAATTCTAGTTAGCTGTAGGACCTAGATGGGGTTTCGTAGACCGATAAATCTGCTTCTCGTTCGATGACCTCTTGTTATTAAACTGCTAACTAGTCCCAGGCCCAGGGTTTCTAGCACTGCGCACTGCACTGGAAAAGTTTAAATTTACATTAAATTACAATTGTCGAATTGAGTGCTCGAGATCCGGAGTTAAAGAGGCCTCCGAACGGAATTGTTAGTAAAAGAGGCAGAGTTATCGGTCTGATCAAAATCAAATAGACCTATAAATTCATAGAAGCTATTGCACTATGTCTAGGTCTAGGTCCAGCTTGTGTCACCCCTAATGTTAATGGGATTTACACATCTTCATTGTAAAGCACTATTTTACAATTACAAGCTGTAACATGCATGTCAACAAAATGGGTGGAAATTTATGAAATGCATGCAATCTAGCCGTATAGACTACCAAAGAGTGCCATTATGGCATGCAAACTAGATTCTATAAGAATTGTAGAGGATCGAGATAATGAATCCAAATAAAGTGAACTAACAAGCTGAAAACTAGTTGGACCGTAGTAATAAATTTATTCGTTTTGTGCAAAATTTTAATGTTTGAAAAAATCAGGGGGACCAGAGCATCTCAGCCAATCAAAACCAAGGATTTTGCTGAAATTGGTCAGCGCCGACAGTTGTCGGCGAAGCGTTGATGAAACACCCCCCAGGTCATCTTGCTTGGTGGTTGCAAATTTTCTGGATGAAGTTTACGACAAGGGTAACTGTCCCACCATACAAAACTGTGATGCAGTGTCAAGAGGCCTTTGGTATCTCTTCCAGTTTAAAAAAAAAAGAAAAGAAAAATTATTCAATTTCTGTTGTCCGTTTAACCACAATACTACTACCCTTGAAAAGGGCCTTAACCTGCTGCAAACTGGGTCCGCTCTACTAGCACGAACATTGTTAAAGTCTAATCTCTCTACAAATTCAGAATTTAAAAGCTAAAAAATTAGGGACAGAGGAGGTGTTCATCTCTGGCATCTTGGGTGGAAGTTTGGGAAAGAAAACACAGTGAGAAGGAGTTTAGACTGGCAGACTGATTGGAATGTGGAAATATATATTTTGGAGGTGGTTTTGGCGAGTGGTACCGGTATTCAATTTATTCAACACTTCAGGTGTCACACTCTGATGGCACGTACATGTACAATTATACAGCTTCTAGGCAATCTCTGCATGAAATTCAAAGAAGATGTGTTTGCATATAATATATGTACACTTGTAGAACTCTACATTCAGATATGATTAGTATGTGCATTGTACCACACGGTAGATCTAAACACCAGTGCGATCTTATGTTATGGCAGTCGAAAAAACAAACAAACTTTGTAGCAATGTAATAGTGTTCAAAAACCCCACAAGAGAGCAGTAAAGGTGATCTTTATCTCTAGAGGAAGATGGTCATTAATACAGACAGGTTCATGAACATGCTTTACTGGTTTGTTAGCATGTTGAAGACAGACTGATATTGCTACAAGACACATTTCCCATTAACCCCTTCCCGAGTATAAACAGGACTGTCTTCAACGGGTTACGTAAGTCAAGTGTAAAGTAAACTGTCCATATTTCAACCATAACACCATCCAAAATTTGACTGCCAGCTACCATGTAAAACCTTGTGCTTTTGTGCATTGTCGAATTTTGGCACAAGGAGGTCGCACCTTAATGCTGGTTCTTTACCAGTACATGTAATGGTCTTGACTTTATACACAGTCAGTTGCAGGTTTGACAGCAGCAGTAGACGATACTTGGTGATGGATCCAAGCTTCAGAGACAACCGCTGCCCCGGCTACTACAGCCAGGAGCATAACCCTCCTCCTCAACGTGGGCACCACACGCAATTCCAGTCTGCACCTCGGCCACAACATCCACACCACGTGCCGCACTACCCACAACAAGTTCCCTTCCACCCCAACCTGCTGCCAGCAGCCCAGCAAGCCCCCTTTATGATTGAGCATGGAGAAGTGAGGGGTCAGGGTGACTTTGCCACTGGCCACTCTGCCCAGTCCACTCTGAGGTCAATCTTTCCAGGTCAGCTTCCCTATTTTAAAGCATCTTATTTTGAAATGCACATCTTACCTAAGCAGAGCAAAGATGCTTTTCATGTCTCTCTTTATATGATATGAATATCAATTTATTGATATGTACACGTGTATGGTATGTGCATGATATGATTTCTTTATAATACAATTTTCTTCAGAGCCATATCTGATTAACTTGAATCTCTGTTTGTGAAGCCGTTGAAGACGAGCTACTTTTGCTACAGTGCTCATTTCGCATAGACTCCTGCCCGTGTATACTCTGAAACTCTTCTTCAACGGATTAATGTTTTTGACATTCTCTTTTCAAGTTCTCACTTTTTATGCAAACTCTGATAACGAGTGTTTGCGCGTTTAATAAGAAAACAACAACAACAAAATGAAAAATTTGTAGTTTGTTTCTTACCTGATAATGCTTTGTGCTCTGATTTCATAGAAGGTGCAACTCTGACCTGCCTTGTATTAACCCTATGTTTCTTGTATAATATCATAGGAGAGTGGTTGGTATTCAGTTAAAAGATTTCATTAAAAAATGGAGGAGATTACTGCTTAGTTGATCATTCTTAACTTTCTGTTCCATACATGTAGGTCCAACTCCAGTGCTGCCCACTCCCAACCTGTCTCTGCCACCTCGTGGTGATGAACCACTAAACTTTTCTCCCGGCGTTCAACAGCTCACTTTACTCCAGCAGACAACTCTGACCTGTTTTCCTCCTGTCACCAACGGCAATCGGGGTCAAAGTCAGCTCAGGGATCCCGGGGACCGGGTCCTGGAACCTACTACAAATCATCCTCAGGCAACAGAGCGCGAGCATCAGGACACAGAGTCCCCCTCACTCAGGAGACCTTTCTTGGACAGTCAATCCACAGCTACTCGTTCAGTTGTGTCACTTCCCCAGACTCAAGGAAGCATGGTCAATCAGGCCATAGCTCCAGCAGCGGACACTTCGCCTACGAGTGAGAGACGAAACTCCCCACAAAGCTCCACAGCACAAGCCCCTGTAAGACATGGGGATGCCTTAAGGCCCGATGATTCTTCTGCATCCGAGCAGAATGCTGTGGTTATCCCAGATTCTTTGGCTTCTTCCCATTACACCACTTTACCTGCCTATCAAAGCAGCACACCTCCTCTCGCACAGAAGAGAGCCTTGACCGTTTTACAGCAGGTCTCCATGCCTCGTCGCAGTGTCCTCGTTGGGCAGACCCAGTCTGAGAAGGCAGGACACGAACACTTCCCTCTCCTGCCAGACTGTCTGTCCTTCATATATTGTGGAGAGGAGAAGGAAAATATCTCCGGTGTGAAAGCTAAGAAGCAGATTGAGAAAGGAGTTTTGTTCGGTCCCTATGAGGGCGACCTCCTGGATGAAGAGAATGGTTCCACTAAGGAGTCTACATGGGAGGTAAGGTCAAATGTCAAAAGGGTACAGCTGGGAATTTTCACTGATTTCTACTGTGTAATGGACAGTGCATTGAAGCTGGCGTTCGCTATTTTGAGACTCTCATACCTAGAAGTGAGTGTGCTAGCCCCACTCACTATAGTTTATGTGGTGTAGACCATGGTATAGAAGGGCATGCAGCGACTTCGTTATGAACCCCACAGCGAGTTATGCCGAATGCATGGGTTGGGTGGAGATTACTGTGGTGGGAATTTGAGTTTCAGAAATGGCCGCCGGTGGATTCTACACTTACCTGCCAAACTCAAAAGCCTTTTTGCATGTACTGTGAACAGTGTCTGGTATTTTCTTGAAATTAAAAGAAAAGAAAGGAATCAAGTCAGAACATTGAAGCGATGTTATCAAGACTAAATTATACAGTTATATCATCTTGAGGAAAGAGAATTGATTTAAACAGTGGAATGTGGTCTTGCAAATTTGTTAGTTCAACATTTCACTTTCTTCATATTTACGTAGTGCAACTAAAATATTGATATTTGAGACATGGTGGTAGCCCAGAACAAAAAACAAACAAACAAACAAACAAACAAAAAATGGAGGACAAGAGGACATACAAATCAGTTCTTGTTTTTAACACAAGTTAACAATGCGTTGCAACACAAGACTTTTGCCCTATAACAGTAGCAGGGTTCCATCAGAAAAAGATTTTGTTGTGCTTTTACTATGCACACCAAATTTGCCATTGACACAAGTTTAGTGGTTTTCTATTTTCTTTTACACCATGCTATAGCTTTGCCTGACGGGGAAAGTATTCCTATATGTAGATGGAAAAGGGAAGAACCACTCCAGCGCCTTGGCCCACATCCGATGTGCCCGGAATATGGAGGAGCAGAACCTAGAAGCTGTCCAGGTCCTCGGAGATATTTACTTCCGGGTCACAAAGGTCATTGAGCCGGGTATGGAACTCATGGTTTTCTACAGTGAGGAGTACAGCGACCTTGTCGGGTTCAAGACCGAGCTGAATGATCTTCACTGCAGTGAAGGTATGACCAAAGTCCCTTTGAACTTTGCATGCTTTTAAAGGAGAGCTCTTTCTTTGTGCTGTACGATTGCAGATACGGGAAGAGTTCCTGCTACTTTAATAATTTGTTCATTGGGGAAAAAACAACCCCCCCCCCCCCCCCCCCCCGCACACACACACACACACACACTTGAGTAGTAGGGGTTAGGACTTCTGTGCAGTCTGAGACCGAAAGAGTATTTTGCTGTGTGAAAAAATCTAAGCAAAGAAATAACAGTAAAAATAATCTGCTATCCCATGAAACATGGTGTGATATCAGTGCATTGTCAAACATTGTTTGAAAATATACTGTTATGCACCTGTTCATGTGTTTGGCCTTTTTTCATGAACATGTGAATATATGGATGATGAAGGAAGTCCATGTCTGCTGCAGGCTGGAAGGTGACTGGTGAGGCATGGGACAGGCAGGCATGATTGCCGCAGGTGCACATTAAAATTGGTTGGTTGCGTTTGGTTGTTGTAGACCAGTTTTCATGATAAAAATTATACAATGCAAGAGCATTAAGATGAATTATTTTCCTACGTGTTGACTGCAGTGCTGTGTGCTAGGTTAGGGTTTCGTGAAAAAGCGGTAGGGAGCAATAATGGATTATATCACTGTTGGGGCAACAAAACCTTGCTTATCAAAAACATTAGATGTTTAGGAGAACAATTACAACAACAACAAAAGAAGCATGGCAGCCAAGGCACAAAAACAAATGCGATTGCCTTTCCTTTGACATGCTGTTTTGGCCTTCATTATGGGGTTGAGGAAGGTTGCACATGAACAAAATGTCACTCTACTGATTGTCTATTAAAATGAGTTTTCGCAAATGTGATTTTCACCAAGTTTGAGAGACTTTTATCACCCAATTGACAATATATGGTAGCCATGTCAACAAAAATGCTGACATTGTTTTTTTCTCTGACACTTCATTTTTTTTTTTTCAGGAAAGGACAATTTTTGCTGTGATCAGTGTGAGGAGGAGCTCCCTACAGCCAAGCGTATGATGAGGCACATCAAATTTGATCACGAACCAGAAAGGGTCAAGGAACTTTGTCCCGTTGTGACATGGAGACTCAAGGGAAAGGAGAAATTTCTGAAAAGGGCTCTCGAAAGTGAAGTTGCCAAAGATGGCGGGAGCAAGGCAGATACCACAAAGACAACGCAGAATGATGTTCCACCAGTCCCGACAGAGCCGAAGCGCTTTGCGTGCAGAGTGTGTGGAAAAAGGTTTGACTTAGAGGGTCGTCTCAAGGCCCATTCGATGTTCCACGAGTTCGCCAAGGAGTACACGTGTTCGATTTGTGGTGAGAAACAGCGCAACACCTTCATGCTGACACGGCACATAGCCACACACGGAGAGAGAGGGCACAAGTGCCCCAAGTGCGACAAGTCATATAAGACGCAGGGAGCCCTCTATCGCCATGAGAGGGACATTCATGGGATTCCCGTCAGGCGAAATCATGCCTGCCGCTTTTGTTCCGTTTGCTTTGTGAAAAAGCGAGAGTGCGTGGAGCATGAAATGACTCACAAAGAATTTATGAGTAATTACAAAGGCAAGGAGAAAGCAAAACCAAGAGAAAAGAGAGTATCAAAACGAGTACTAGAACGACGTGAAGATAGGGGAGGTGGGAAAACAGGATTAGCGGAAGAGCAACTTGACCTAACTGTAAACCACACTGAGCTCACTGCAGACCATATTGAGCTTATTGAAAACCACAATGAGATGAGCCATACATTGCCTGAAGCACAATGTGGACAATCTCTTCGGACGAAGAAGAAAGGAGTGCCAGACGAGCCAAAAGATATGCTGGGAAAAACTGCAGATTACTACACAAAGCCCAGGCCTTACAAGTGCCGCTACTGTCCCAAGAGATATATGGAGAGCTCCACAGCACTGGAGCATGAGAAGGAAATCCACAAAGGGATAGGAACGTTCATGTGCGATCACTGTCCACGGGTCTTTGTGAGCGAAGCAAAGTTCCTGGAACATGCCAAGAACCACGAGCAAAATCGCATGTATCGCTGCTCCCTGTGCCCACGAACGTTCGCTTCGGAGAACGCCCTCAACAACCACCAGGGGGAGCACACGGGTCTGAAACCGTTTAAGTGTGAGCTCTGCGGCCGGGGCTTCCGCCTCAAGAATGGCGTCTACGAGCACAAGCGACGCATGCACAGGACCCGCGAGATGCGCTTCTTTTGCGCCCACTGCAACAAGGGCTTCACGAACCGGGCCGGGTTGACCGCGCACGAGCGGCGCCACCGCGGCATCCGCCCATTTGTGTGCCTGGTCTGTGGAAAGGGATTCACTGTCAAGTACTCTCTGCAGAACCACATGCGTTCCATGCACGAGGACAAGAAGCCGTTCTCCTGCAACATTTGCGGCAAGTCCTTTTCCCTCAACCAGACCTACACCACCCACATGTTTCGGCACAAGGTGCTAGATGCGGACCTTCCCACACAGACTGATGCACAACAACCACAGTACTGACAACTAGGAAAAACTAAGAACTCATGTAGGTCCCATGTAGGGGACCTAGGATGGTATTCTGAAATCCTTCGTAGGAAGAAATTTCTTTCTTAGTTAGAATTTTTTCCTAAGTGGTATTCTGAAAATCTTCCTAAGTTTCTTGGTAAGTGTCTTCCTAACTTTTTTTCCTTTACTTAGGAAGAAACTGGGGAAGATATGCAGTTGAGGATGCGGTATACAAATTTCTGACTTAGGAAGAAGTAGTGTTGGTGTTCTAGAATGCACTTAGAAAAGATTTCTAGGAAGATTAATAGGAAAGTCGCACCCCTTTCCAAAGTATGTTGTTAAGATATAGCAAGCTTCAAAACATTGTGATAGACACTTGTCATTCACTGCGCATACATGTACTTTGATGTGTGAAATGGGCATGAGAAATGGGACATGCCGCGTATATAAATTTCGGAATACCAATTCTCTCTTTCCGAGGCACTTCCTAACTTTATGACTTAGGAAGAAACTTAGGAAGAAACTTAGGAAGGTTTTCAGAATACCACCCCAAGAGCCATCCATCCAGGACATCTTGCCCATGTATATGTATTAAAGTGCAGTATCATATGTGACCCTGCATCATGCAACCAACTAAAGGTTTAGGCATGGATATTTGATTAAGGGTAGTTTTTGAAAGAGCAGACTCTTAAGCTTACAACTCTGAGCTTTGAAATTATATAAAACTCTAAGTACAAATTGACTTTCCATGCCTTTGTAAATAATGGAAAGAAAGTACACACTCTGTAAAATGTTTATGGAGAAAAGAGGTTTTGAAGTAAGTTTATAATCTATCCATGTGCTTCATCTCAGTAAGCTGTGCTCAGTGCAATAAATAGAACAACAACAACAGGATGTAAAACTCTTTAGTATTCACAATGAAGGTATTGAGTATCACATTAAGCTGACATTTGATTACTACATTCTATGAAGCATTAATGCTAGCTTACAATTTATTTCATTGATTTTCAGATCACATTTGTGATATGGGGAAAAAACAACAACGACAAATTTATCTCTAAAGGTGACTGGAATGTCTGAAACTTTATCTTCAGAGAGAATGGGAAGTACAATGTACCAAGGAATGCTTTCATTTTTCATGCCTGCATGGTTTGAGTGAGCTACTTGTATGATTCAACAGATACTATTATTACCATGGTTGGGTAGACGTTACATCCGGTAGTCAGAGTGACAACAAATGGCTTGCCTGTATGAACCATGTGCAAAGCATTAGTGTGAATGCAGTGTAGTACAAATCTACGGTTGTACGTGGTGATACAGAGCCACAGACCACACATACAATATGGCATTGATAAATTTGGACCACCTTGGACTGTCGGCATTCGAAATCCTTGATCTACCATTCTTTTCCATGATTTGTCACTAGAATTTTGTGTGGCCATTAGAAATATCAAGCTGGTCCATCTCTGACAGTTTTATGGAATTTCAAAGCCAAGTGCTGAAGAAAAGTACAGTGCGCTCCTGTTTGAAAGAACACGGTAATAACAAAATTCTGGAGACAATGAAGTAAAAACTTGGGTCCCAGCATTGTCATAATGTTATAATGAAATTTCTGTATTTAAGGAAAGAAAGCTAGTTGTCCCAAGGACTTTGTTATAACGGGAGTCGACTGGAGATGATTTAGTCTCAAAAGTGCTCAGATGGATCGATTGCATGAGCTTGTTATCACTCCAACCACCTCTCTCAGTGAACCTGCAAAATTGTCCAATTTCGCTCCAAAATGTACACGTATGCCTAAGAAATGTGTGGAATAACGCTGTAATGACAAGGGTAACGACGAAAATGCAAAATATTGACAAAAACTGTTTGCATCTCAGAACTTGCCTGATTGGGGTCAGGCTAACTCAGACTCGGGACAACTCGGCCTCACCTTGATTGCGGGGCCTAGTTGTCCCTCTGTATTGTACAGTGTTGTACTATGGGAGCGCTTCGCGTTCTGGCTGGTCGCAGTTACGGGCCAGGAACCTCTTTGGCGCGCCTGCAAAATGAACGTGGGCCTATGTGTAGAATATGCCGATCACGAACTGCGTATAAATTGCCTGAAATAGGGCCAAGTTTGCCCTGAGACCGAGTTAACCTGGATCCTTCTGGAACTAAAGTTGGTATATCGACTTATATTTTTGATCTCAAATTGCTCCAAAACAACTCATCATCCTGGCAAATCAGGTCAGCCAGGTAAGGTTCTTGGTAGACTCTTTCGATATATTGCAAGTAAATGTGGAAAGGTGCAAGACCGGTTATAAAACCCTTACCAAAACTATGCTTTCACTTTAATGTGTTTCTTTGGAGAGATGCACATTGAACAAATGTATTCATTAAGTTACATATCTAATGTCAACTGTTTTTCTAACATTAAGACCGCAAAATCCTTCCAGAACATTGGCTAGTTTTCCATGTAGCGATATATATGGTAGGTATCATCACTAGGGCGACAAGACCTCATATCTACAAAATGTTCAATGTTTGGGAGAGCACAAGAAACATGGCAGCCAAAGTACTGTATCGTTGGGATAGCCTTTCCTCTGGTGTCCTGTGGTGATTTGATTTTTGTGGTTCGATTTTTGTGGTTAACAAATCCTGCTCGAGTACGTGCGCCCATGGTTTTTTTTTTATCATGGCTACTACTAAAACACTGATCAATGCAGTGCTTATTTACGTTGATGTAGGGCAATTTGTCAATCAGTTGCAATGAACACATTTTGATCGAAGAATTTCATTAATTTGAATAATAAAAGCAGTACCCGCTGCATGCTATAAGGATTAGAACCAACACCTGCTGTCGGGCGGAAGCTCGGTGGTCTAGTTGAGATGACGCCTGTCCGGAGATCAGGAGGTCATAGGCTCGAATTCTGCTTAGAGTGCGTACGCCCATTATTTTTATGCCTCCGCCATGAAGTGGTACCGGAGGCATTATGTTTTTGGGTTGTCCGTCCGTCCGTACGTCCGTACGTCCGTACGTCCGTACGTCCGTACGTCTGTACGTACGTCCGTCCGTACGTCCGTCCGCTTTCGTTTACGCGATAACTTGAGTAGTATTTACTGGAATTTTACCAAACTTGGTCCAAGTATGAAGTATGATAGGGCAATTATTTGATTAGATTTTGAGTGAAATCGGCTAAAGGTCAAAGGTCAAGGTCAAATCATGAAATTGTATCTGTTTATGCGATAACTCAAGTCTGGATAGAGCAAATTTCACCAAACTTTGTTGCAGGATGATGTATGATGGGACAATTACTTGATTAGTTTTTCAGTGAAATCGGACAGAGGTCAAAGGTCAAAGATCAAGGTCAAATCCTAATATTTATCTGTTTACGTGATAACTCAAAACTGGATGAAGTACCTTTCACCATACTTAATCCAAGGATGATGGATGATGGGACAATTAGTTGAGTAGATTTTAGTGACATTGGCAAGAGGTCGAAGGTCAAAAGGTCAAGGTCAAATGCTACAAATGCTGCAATTTCCCCCATATCTATGCATTGCCCAAAGGTATCTTCTTGAAACTTGGTGTGGACATGTACTACTGCGTAAAGATTCTCCAGAGAGTTTCATGTCATAAGGTCAAAGGTCAAAAGGTCAAAGTTAGGTGAAAATGTCGCAATATCACTTTTCTCGCAAATGGTTCAATGTATCTTCATGGAACTTGGTACATACGCATGTACTGACTGGCAGGGATTATCTAGGGAATTTAGGGGTCATGGGTCAATAGTCAGGGGGTCAAAGGTCAAGGTCGTCTCCTCAAAATTTTACTATTTCCCCCATATACTAGTATATGCAATGCTTGCATTATTAGTTTCAAAACTTAATACACGCATTACCTAATGGAGATTCTCTGGGAAATTTCCAGCCAGAAAGTCAAAGGTCAATGGTTAAGGATCAAAGGCCAGGTTTCAATGGCCCCCCTCAAAAAAAAAAATCCATTTTGTACCGTCATTACACTCTTTCTTCATACCTTGGAAATTACTCAATGCATAAACTTATAAAAAGGTCTGTCAGAATTCAAGTAAAAATTCTCAATTCCCCAAATATGTGTACCTGCACTCTTAGAAAATTAAAGCAAACCCAGTTCAAGACATTTCTGACAAACCTGTCATTTCAATATTTTGCCAGTTATGTGAAACTGTCATGGATCATACATTGTGAAGACATTGTACTATACGCCTTTTGGGAGAGTCATGCATTATGGCGGAGGCATCAGTCGCCATAGCGACATTTCTAGTTGTTTATGCCTCCGCCACGAAGTGGTGCCGGAGGCATTATGTTTTCGGGTTGTCCGTCCGTCCGTACGTCCGTCCGCATTTGTTTACGCGATAACTTGAGAAATATTGACTGGAATTTTACCAAACTTGGTCCAAGTATAAAGTATGATGGGGCAATTACTTGATTAGATTTTGGGTGAAATCGGCCAAAGGGTAAAGGTCAAGGTCAAATCATGAAATTGTATCCGTTTACGCGATAACTCAAGACTGGATTGAGCAAATTTCACCAAACTTTGTCGGAGGATGATGTATGATGGGACAATGACATGATTAGTTTTTTAGTGAAATCGGACAGAGGTCAAAGGTCAGAGATCAAGGTCAAATCCTAAAATTTATCTGTTTACTTGATAACTCAAAACTGGATGAAGCAGCTTTCACCAAACTTGGTCCAAGGATGATGTATGATTGGGCAATTAGTTGAGGAGATTTTAGTGACATTTGCAAGAGGTCAAAGGTCAAAAGGTCAAGGTCAAATGCTAAAAATGTTGCTATTTCCCCCATATCTATGCAATGCCCGAAGGTATTTTATTGAAACTTAGTGTAGACATGTACTACTGCGTAAAGATTCTCCAGAGAGAGTTTCAAGTCATAAGGTCAAAGGTCAAAATGTCAAAGGTTTGGTGAAAATGTTGCAATTTCACTCTTCTCGCAAATGGTTCAATGTATCTTCATGGAACTTGGTACATATGCATGTACTGACTGGCAGGGATTATCTAGGGAATTTAGGGGTCATGGGTCAATAGTCAGGGGTCAAAGGTCAAGGTCAACTCCTCAAAATTTTACTGTTTCCCTCATATACTAGTATATGTAATGCTTGCATTATTAGTTTTAAAACTTAATATACATGTATTACCTAATGGAGATTCTCTGGATATTTCCAGCCAGAAGGTCAAAGGTCAAAGGTTAAGGGTCAAAGGTCAGGTTTAAATATTTTAAAAAAAATCTATTTTGTAAATTGTAATTACACTCTTTCTTCATACCTTGAAAATTACTTAATGCATAAACTTATAACAGGGTCGGTCAGAAGTCAAGTAAAAATCCTCAATTCCCCAAATATGTGTACCTGCACTCTTAGACAATTATAGCAAACCCAGTTTGAGGAAAGTGAACATTCAAGACATTTCTGACAAACCTGTCATTTCAGTATTTTGCCAGTTATGTGAAACTGTCATCACACATTGTGAAGACATTGTACATTTTGTACTATACAACTATTGGGAGAATCATGCATTATGGCGGAGGCATCAGTCGCCATAGCGACATTTCTAGTTTTATCATGGCTACTACTAAAACACTGATCAGTTCAGTGCTTATTTACATCAATGTAGGGCAATTTGTCAGTCAGTTGCAAAGACAGCTAAGGATTTGGACAGGACATCATTTAACTGAATATCTGACCATTAGTCAAAAAAAAAATTATTTCACCAAAATATCAGATGCAAGGTCATGTTACCTCAGCGATGACATGTAATTCTCTGTAATTCTTTGCATTAGCGAAGATCTAGAAAGTTACAAGTGTAAAAAAAAGAAAAGAAAAAAAAGAAATGTCACCATGACGACTGGTATGCCTTCTCCAGATTGCATTATTACCCCACAGGTCTTGACAGTGTGACACAACAGTTTTATATGATTGCTAAGAAAAACATAAGATCACATGTTTGAAAGTTTGATAGCAAAACTCCACACGTGTTTAGTGTTTATACATTCCTTGAACCAGATTCCATTTGGATGGCTGAATTGCTTCAGATAGCAAGTATTCAAGAATTTGAGCATTTAGTATACTAAATCTTTGACCCTTCTCCTTTGACCCCATGGCCCACATCTTCAAGTAATCAGTCACTGGTAAGTAAATTTCAAAATACAATGGGGAAAGATTGTAATATTTTAACGTTATCATTTAATTTTGACCCTATGAACCAAATTTCCGTACAGGATCATCGTGCATACTCATAATTGATGCAAATAATGTATTTTTATTACCTAGTTTTCTTATTAAAACATAATTTTCATGAGCTGAGTAATTTTTGAGGTATGGAGAAAAAGTTTACTCTCAGTATTGAAAGCAGATTTTTTTTTTTTACCTGACTTTTCACCCCAAGACCCACAAAATTCTCAAGAGAATTATTGTCAAGCACTACATACATTATGCATGTACAAAATTTTATGAAGATAATGAGCTATTTTCCAAGATACGGGGAAAAAAGGGTCAAAATTTAACTTGACCTTTGACCCTTGACCCCCTGATCCAAAAGTTTCCCATCTTTACTGTGTACCGGTAATACATGTATATACATGTACTGTACAGTGTATAATGCTGAGTTTCATGAAAATACCTACATATACAATGTACATGTACGTATGTACATTACAGTTCAACAGAGATATGTGGGAAATAGTCCAATTTTAAGAATTTGACTTTAACCTGTGACATTGAGTGTGTGCGCCCAAAAGTTGACAGGCACCTTTTCGTCTATCCATACATAAATATACCAAGTTTCATTAGGATACATGTACCTCAAAATCTATTACACTATAATCGAACAAACCAGAAATATAATGCCTCATGATGGCATTGTGGCGGAGGCATAAACATGGCAGTTTACATTGTGTAGTCATCTTTGAGCAAACGTTGTTGTAGCAATATACAATTTGTTGGTACAATACATTGTAGATGTAAGATGACTTGTTCTCTGTTATTGTAGGTTGTCCCTTGTAGAGGATTAGAAAATTGCACAAGTGTATTTATAAGCAAAAAAAAAAAAAAATGGCTGCATGTAGTGATTGCAAGTCTCTTTTTAGATAAAAATGTCGCACACTGTTCAGTAGAGTGTAGTTCATTTGTATCTATTTAAATGTAGCCATGCCAAAAAAAAAAAGAAAGAAAGAAAAGGAAAGAGAGAGCATGTACAGGTTGTATGATACACCTTGTTGAAATTAATACACTTTGTGCCCATCAGAACTGTGATAGCATTTCAATGTGGCTTCCAGAGTGTTATTTTTGTATGTGTTTCACACTTCAGGAGTGAAGTGTATCAAGCTGTTGCAAGTATACTGTACATCGATTTAAGATGAAAGAAAAATGAGAAGAGAAATGAGAGAGATTGTGTGTGTGTGTGTGTGTGTGTGTGTGTGTATAGGAGCATATTCTCGAATGACATGCAAATTATCAAACTCGTACACGTAGGTACATAAAACAATACTCGTACTGCATACTTTACAAAATGTGAGACCTCCTTTATTCTTGGCACAACATCCTAGTATTTCCTAAACATCTGCAAACCAGCAACATTATTTCAACAAACAAAAAACAATAATAACTAGAGAAGCACTCTGAGAGCGCAGACCTCCGCCAAGCATGCAAATCATTTTACCTGTGTTACGTCATAAACCCTCAGCTGCATGGCACGCCTCGCCCCAGCAGAAACTAGAGCACGCACTTTAGTGCGCGCTGGCAAGCCTCAAATATGTGCAGCCTGAACTCCCAAGTTCATTGACCCTACCTGCCAAAATATCAAAAATCCTTCATGATTCCCCCAAAATTCTCGCATCACTACCAAAAGTTAATCGTTTGTTACTAGTGTCATTCTCAACCTTTCCTGCAAGTTTCATCCCAATCCGTTACCTACTTTGAGTTATTTTGCACACAGACAAACTAACTAACTAACGAACAAACACATAAACCAACGGTAACGAAAACATAACCTCCTCCCTTGGCGGAGGTAATAATATACTAGATAAGCATTGAAATTGTTACTCTTGTGTGTATCACACACCTTTATTTTTAGGTTTGCCACAACATAGATGGAAAAGGTACAATTTGTATGTTACAGGTGATATGACAAATGATATACATGTACAGAATTTAGGAGTATTTCAGTACAAAAATTATACATCTTTGTAATACACTGTAATAGACACTTCACAGTAGCATTGAAAAAGAAGTAGAAAGGTGATTTAAAAAAAATCCACACATTGATTTTACACTTATAGCTTTGATCCCATCTGGTTCCTAAATAGTCGATATGCAAATGTGTGTGATGTGAACAAGATATCAAGCTCATTGCTGAAGAAATATTTTCCTCCTAGGAAGCACTGTCAAAGGCAAAATAAAATGTTGTAAACACAAATTACTTTCATGAAAAAAAAAATACAATCACAGATGTAACTTCAATTTCTACATGATGCGGCAGACTCACAGCACCAAGTCAGTTTCTCTAGATTTCTTTGCAACAGAGACGTAACTTCAACTTGTGAACGTGATTCAGCAGACTCACAGCACAAAGTCAGTTTCTATGAACTTCTTTGCAACACAGAAGAGACTCCAACTCTCCCGCTTTCGACGGGAGATTTCCCGCCGAAAGCCCATTTTTGCAGAATCTCCTGCTTGATATTTAATTTCTCCCGCTTGAAATGATTTCTTACTCAATTTCATTATATGTTGAAAAATAAGCCTTAGATAGCGCGAGAGAGCATCTAGAATCCTAGACCGCAAGGGACTTTGCGCTCGTGATGT
Organism: Diadema antillarum; assembly: GCF_040938485.1. Taxonomy (NCBI): domain Eukaryota; kingdom Metazoa; phylum Echinodermata; class Echinoidea; order Diadematoida; family Diadematidae; genus Diadema; species Diadema antillarum. The sequence continues at coordinate 639,970 of NW_027272416.1, read as the reverse complement.
GCACGAAGCGCACATCAAGTTGGAGTCTCCCGTTTGCTTAGGGTTTCAGGCGGGAGAATCTCCAGATCAGAAGGTGCTTGGGGTTGGAGTCTCTGACATGGATATAACTTCAATTTGTACATGACTCAGTAGAATCACAGCACAGAGTCAGTTTCTACTTAATTTGCAAAACATGCACAGAGAAGATGGTGAGAAATGCCTTTCTCTGTGATATTCCTGTAAAGTTAAAAGCATCTTTAATACCACTGGCCTCGGCAAATCTTCCTATGCATAGAATAAAGTCATCAGCAAATGTTCTAAAAGGGTCATGATTAGTCAGAGAGACAGAGATTGAGCTGAGATAAAGGCTTTTAGGGATGAAACTGTATTCTAGCAAAAACTGCTGTCAAAAAATCTTGAACTGCATAGTGGAAATAAAGCCCTGGATAACCTTATTCTTTCATGCCAAAACTTAAAAACTTTGAAAAACAAACAAACAAACAAACAAAAACAAGAAATAGCAATGCATGACAGCAACAGGTTGCAGACGGGACAAGAAAGGAAAAAAAAAAAAGATAAGAGCAACATTATAATAAATATATTGTGCTGTAATAAAGAATGATACATGGTCAGAATCCATCCTTTATCAGTAGAAAGATGAACACAACAAAAAACACCTCTAACCTAAACAGTGCTGCTACCTGTAAGGGATACAGCGCCCCCTTGTGTTCAAAACCAACCATGTGAAACAAGCACTTGCTGATCTAATGTTCTCGTGCGGGTTCCTCTGCTTGGTCAAAGACCAAGGTTTGTCAAATTCATCAGAAATTTGCAACAGACAGATATAACCTTGCATAAGACACCACATCAATTCATTTATACCCTGCATACCCTGCGTGCATAATTAATACAGTGTACATGCGTGTACATGCATGTACAATGTATACATTATGTGGTAAATAAAATCAGTTTTGACTGTGCATAGGACATGTGAGTGTGGTAATAGTGAAGGAGCAGTTGAAGTCATAACGATATCACTTTGTGATCTACATACCACATTCTAGAGTGCTACACTTTGCACTTTCTATAAAAAAAAAAAAAAACAATAAATCTGCCCAATGGGATGATTTCCCATGACAAAAAAAAAAAGTTTAAATTACCTCTGCACAACATTTGGGGAGAAATAAAGAAGAAATAGTAAAGATACAATGCATGATCCAAGAGGATACTCGGTTCATCTCAAAATTGCATAAAATTGCATGAACTGTAGGGGCCTACCCCGTTTATTTAGAGGGTCTGCGTGCCAGCAAATATGTTGATACACAAGTAGGCACAGTCAAGGAGCCATTTAAGAGGTTCAAATGTATCATACAGCTTTGGAACAGTTAAATCTTCTGATGCAAACAGACTTGTGAAATAGCTCAATAAACAGACACAAAAATATGAGATAGACGACATACATGTAAGTCAAAGTAAATCTGCTGGAAATAAAAATTGTCTTTCTTTTTTTTTTACTCCATCTCATCAATCATTTCTGTACACTGAACTTGTATGTCTAGATGCTGCAAGCACCGCAAAATATATAATTTGACACACGGTGGAATGATGAGTAAGGATAATGATAATAAGACGAAGGAGAGGAGGAGTAAAATCTTTCTAGCGCACGCGACAATTAAAAAGTGGTTGCTATTAGTTCAAGTCTGATTACATTATATAGAATCAAAACTTTGATTCATGAGGTACACTCTGGGAAAACGTATTGCCATGCTAGTAGGTCTGCAAATTGGATAATCATTCAAGATCATCACCGTAGTAACTGCCTGCAGCTGAAGCTTTACCTTATCAAGTCCTGAGGTGATTTTGCCGCATACATGCAAATCATCACCTTGCTTCTTAAATCAACAACTCTGAATCACTTAATGCATATCCTATCTTGGAGAAAGATTTTATGAAACTGCATTAAACGCATCAAATTTACACACACACAAAAAAAAATGCCCATTTGAGACAGGAACAGTAACTGTAATCTTCTAAAGAACGTGGCCAAATTTGTAATTCAAATACAAATTCAATGATTTTATAGAACCATAGAAATGTCATTTCCAGATCTTAATGAGTTAAACTTGCTGGGGAAAAAGGTTCTACATATACATTGTACAGTCTACTCCAGTCATAACGAACATGGTTATAACGAAATTCCGGTTACAACGAAGAAAAAATTCAGGCCACAAAATGTTTATTTGTTGATTTGTTCGGTTATAATAAAATTTTGATATAGCAAAAGAAAACCGTCGGTCCAAAGGACTTCGTATTAACGGGAGTCCACTGTACATGGTACCATGCACTTTGACATCAACACAACTGTTGTAAAGAGAAATATTCAGAGTGGTAAATAAACCTTATGAGCACTGATTCTTGATGGGTGGTTAAAAAAAAATAAAGGCACTGTGAGACAAGCTATTAAGAGCATGGTCCTAATTGCTGTCATAGTTTCTAATATTGTGTAAAAATGATGATTAGAAGAAAGTACAGCGTACGTGCACAGAACTATGGATAAAATCCTTTAAAAGAGTCAAAATCTGTGAGTACTGAGATTTCATTGTAAATGAGACATTCCACATCAACATTAATAACAGAATGAACTGTGACAGGAACAGTTTTATAGTGCAAGTGATATTTGTTCATAGATGATGTGAGATTGACAAGTTTATCATTTTCAAAGCTTATGTATTCTTGAGTTGTGTTTTTTTTTTCTTTGTCATCTTTTTCAACAGCATTATACATCTCACTAAACAAAGTTCAACAAATTTTCCAAATCAAGCAACCAAAGATGTTAAATTATCACTCTAAACGTCTTATCAAGCACCTGTTATGAGGTATACCATAGTACCTGGGGTGGGGCCACAAGGTGGTGGAGGGGGTTACAGTGACACCCCTATGTATTCCTGGACTTACTCTCACTCCTTGGAGGGATAGTATAGTATTGGTTGAAGTGAGGATTCTTCTTTCCAGAACACGGCTGCGCACGAATTGAACACGTGCACGCACGCGGGTAGTCTCGATGTCGAGACTTACGAAATAAAATTGTTTGCAAGATACAGGTAATTAGAAACCATTCTCTGAAATGTTAGGGAGCATACAATTCTAACAGGTATTCAAAGTTTAGTTGATGAAAATTGGTATCAAAATGGCTAAGATATCCAAAAATAAAGTAAAACAACATGATCCTAATAAAAGAAGGGTCTCATCTTTTATCAGGATTGTTTTGTTTGAACATCTCGGCCATTTCAAAACCAATATTTATCAATTAAACTTTGAATTCCTCTTAGATTATATGCTTTTTCATGTCATAACAGGTTTCTCATTATCTAAAAAAAAGATTATGATCAAAAGAAGTTGGAAGTCCCATTTCACACCAACCGAAGCTGCACCATCCCTCTAAAGCTTTATACTCCAAAAGTGGCTTAAATGGTGAACACAGTGGTCATATTGAATAATTTCTACAGAAGATTTCCTTCGACACTGACCAAGAGCTGCATCATAATCGCTATTTCATGAAATGGACACTGCTAGCCCTAGTTTACGACACAACATCACACAAAATCCATCATATAGTCCCGTAATATCATGTAAAATTTGTACACAGTTTTGACTAGTGGTCAAAAGTCGCTTTAATACAAGATGCATGCATTTTTCTGGAGTCTACCTGTAAATTAAGGAAAGTCAACCTCTTTGAAACCTGCACTACACAGACTTGCATCAAACTGACAAACTGTTTTGACACATAATTAGCCATTTGTGGTCTTAACCAACTGAAGATAATTCCCGAGTATACTCGGGCAGGTCTCTAAGTGAAATGCCTGTTGATGAAAAACAAGCCAGTCCTCAACAAGTTAATAGGGAGTTTTAGATTTTCGCAACGGGGACGTTCAGAGGAAAAAAAAAAAAATGTCCTGAGCATGCGCAGAGACTCCAACTCTCCCGCCAAAAGCCCATTTTTCGCAAAATCTCCTGTTCTCCTGCTTGAGATTTAATTTCTCGCGCTTGAAATGATTTTTCACTTAGTGTCATTGTATGTAGAAAAATATGCCTTAGATAGCACAAGATAACATCTAGAACCCTAGAGTTTGACCCCGGCAGCAAGGAATTTCGCGCTTCGCGCACATCAAGTTGGAGTCTCCCCTTTGCTAGGGGTTTCAGGCAGGAGAATCTCCAGATCAGAAGGTGCTTAGGGTTGGAGTCTCTGCTTGCGCAAAATCGCGTATCAAAAGTCGATTTATTTATAGCTCGCATTGTCTGAGTTGCCACTACGCGTTCTGGGCTATTTTTATGTCTGCTCAATTCATGATATAGGGAGCTACTTCATGCACCGATCATGAGGGGGCGCAATTTCATTTTTTGTTGGTTGCGTCCTAGCGTAATCTAAAGCTACTTTTCAGCACGACGCAAGGAGAGGGGAGAACACCCAGCTCAAGCGTCGCCAGCCCTCAAACGTCCGCGCCGCAAATGTAAAGCTCCCTAATAATAAACTCACAACCACTTAAACTACATCATTGCAACAACAGCGTCTTGCATATTCTAGAGAGAGGAGGTCAGGGGAGGGGGGATGAAATTGATTAGTGTGCAAGAATGTCAGATCAGGTTAGACAAAAGAAACAAAACCCAAAACAGTAAAAGACAAAGTCAAATACCACCTTTGTACAGACAAATGTTTCAATGCATGCTTTTCACACAGTTTTATCTTTTCTTATTGTTCTGCTAGATGTATCTCTACAACTAACTAACAATGAAATCATTAGATACTCCTCATTCCCACAACTCACCTGACTGGAAAGACACACTTCTATAAACAAAACTTTGCATAAAATTAGAGATGGAATAAATTCTGCCACGGACATAGACATAGAATAATATTCCATTTTGAAAGAATATAAGCTCAGCCTACTTTATTACAAAAAAAAAAGATGGATCTACAATGTAAACCTTTGCATACAAGCTATAGCATGCCTAAGGCACCATTATCTTGATATTCATTAATTTTCAACAAAATACACAACATAATTTAATTCTTAACACTTGAGTTGAAATATACATCTATGTAATAAAATAAACAGAGTTGACACTTTATGGCATAATATTTACATCTCACATGGAATTTGTCAACGATCAATTTGCCTCAAAACAGCATCATGCAGCCAAATTTCTCTGACAGAATTTGTGACCAGAAATCAACAGCCACCATAATCCAGTCATCATCATTACAAAACTGCATAGAAGTTCAATCTCAGCACCCTAATTCATCTTTCTTTCCCTTTCTCTTTCTTTCCATACCACAAAACCCTGCAAAGAAATGTCAAACAACTGCTACTTTTCACAGAAATCACAATTTTGCTTTTCTTAGACTTCAAAGTATATAACCCAATGGCGTCATATAATAATTCAATTATTATCAAATGAATGTGGATTATGCAGTCAATGCTAAAGTGCGCCCTCTTGAGTCAGACAATGTCCAAGTCATTTCAGCTAAAACCAATCGCCATGGAGTATCATGTACAGTTCTGCTGTGCTTGCAGTCACCATTTGAAATCAAGTTCTACATTTCACCTATCTTGCTAGGAATAGGACGAGGAAGAATTTACAAATGTTAGTTATGCCTGCACAGAAATCGTAATCATCTGTGTTTTGGTGTTAGAAATTACCTCATCCATACGCCCCCAAATTATTAGCTGCTTATCAGATAATCTCATTGATGGCAAGTCTTTTACATCAAAGCAGAGATATAGCAAAAATTGGCGACATACACAATAAATGCCTTGTCATCTGCAACACAATCAAAATAATCAAAAAAATATGACATACAATTTAATAAATGGGACTGAAGAACATTCTATCAAGTAATAATCGGTCCTATGGCTGAAATGTGAAGTGACATGTACACTTATTCACAATTTCAATTCCTGCCTACATCCATGAGCTTATTTGGCAAGAAGAAAAAAAATCTTGTATTTTCTTGCCTCTTCCTATTAAAATAAAAAAGAAGGGGTCAAACTCCTATAATGCCCACTGAATTTGATTGGAAAGACCGAGTATTAAGTGCCTGATGAGGGTACTTGAAATGATTTGTTTTCAAACAAAACAGAAAAACTTAGCAAGACATTGTCTGCCTGGAGTCGAAACGCAGAAGTGTCAGATTTCCATCATCAACTCATAATGAAGTTCTTTGCCAGTCTCTACATACTGTAGCTGCGGTTAAAACAGCTCCTGCATCAGCACACAGTAGCAAAATTTTATGTGGGATACGACATTAACTCTCGAAACAGACCATCATGTTGGCAATAGCTCAGTAAAGTTTATTTGCCACAGGATATCACCTCTGCAAAAGTCATATTTTTGAGGGCATATGCTTGCTTGTCTGTCACTGATATATACTTGAAAAGTTCACAACAGATTTTGATGAAATTTTCAGGATAGGCTGAATGTAGTATTTTATTTTAAGGACAGGTTAAATTGTTTCAGTGGTGATCCATATCACGATCAAGATCTAGGATTCTTTGTTTTGTTTTGTTTTTGTTTTGTTCTGTTCTTTCAGAATGTACACTCAATTCCACGACATTAGTAACCTCATTGCACCCTCAAACTGCACCTAGTTTTTATTTACGTTGTAGATCCAACTTCCATCGCAACATGATACATTTGAAGTGCTGCTACTCAGGCATTACTCAGGCATACATGTATTTTTCTATTGTACACTTGCTGTGTCAAATATACTGCCACCAGATTACCTACATATCTGATTGTCAAATCAAATAGCACATTTGTCAAAATCCCATCTACACATCCCTTCAGGTTATGAAGACTTGGTCTAAATGGATCTGAAGGATGCTAGACTAAGACCTGAGGTAAAAATGTTTTTAATACAAAAAAAAAAAAAGACCAGCTAGTAGTTTACTGTATACCATACACTTTTGCAGCAGTTGATTTACTTCGCGTGACATTAGAGAAAATAACATGATTCTCACTCATATTATACAATAAATGCAAACAAAGGGAAACTGACCAAAAATGAATATAGTTTATTACTGAAAAATTGAGCAAAGGAAATGGAATCCCATTTTCGTAGCTCAATTTTTCATATCATACACATGACATATTATTTAACAGCCAATAATCAGAAATATCTGCAACATAACGTTCAGGAGACATGGGACTAAATATAAGGTATATCCTGAAAGATTCACATTTCTATAAATTTTACAACTTTTCAATATTTATAAATATCATTGATATCATTTACACTCTTTTAATCGTGGTTGTTAACACACAGAAGGATAAGCTTTGGTAATTATGGATCTATCTACAGGTGGCACATGTACAAAGTTCCCAATCTCGTAGAGAAAAATCTTATAAAAGACTCTGTTACTATGATGTAAATAAATAAACTCTATATCTCTGTGTATGAAAGTGGTCGCAGTGCACGCTCACGACTGCATGATGCGCCAGTCGAAGCGTCCATTCGGCGCGTGCGTCAGCGTGGGGATGACAGGCGACACTAAGTCCCAGATACCGAATTCCGCGTACTCTTCCAGCATGATGATTCCGCAGTAAGGCACCTTCTGTACGATGCGGGAGAATTCCATGGCGGGCCGGGCCGAGAGTCCCTGCAGGCAGCGCGAGTTGCTGTCCAGCGTGCTGGCATGACCAACAAGCAAGATATCGCCTGCAGGGAAAGAGATATATTGAATTATAATAATAATATAATAATAATAATATACACTGTAATAATGATACGATAATTAATAAGCAGTGCTTATACAGCGCATGACACACAGTACATGCATCTCTATGTGCTTTAAAAAAAAAAAAAAAAAAAAAAATTATACAAAGACATACAATTCCAATAACAATAATGGTACCGAGCTGCACATTTGCTAATATACTGTAAAACAAAACCAAACCCTCCCCCCCCCAAAAAAAAAGACTTGAGTCTATTAATGATTAAATTGTGATTTGTCTTGAATTCTGGAGTAAATCATTCCATAGGGTAGAAGCGTTATAAGCAAATGTTCATTCTCCATATAATGTGGTTCTTCTGTTCAGAATAGTAAAAAATCTTTGTTTTTTGAATGAAGGTTTTTCTCTAGTATGTAGATTTGAAGTAGCTCTCTCAAATAATATTGAGCAAACATATAGAAACATTCAAATATCTAGATATAATGAAATTTCATTTCAATTTGTCTTTATTGTCCATTATTCAGGAAATTCTTTTTGTTTCAGGTCGTTGTACATAAATACATAAAACACTGAACAGGAGCACCATCACAATCCACAGGAATTTCATCTTATTCAAAGTACAATTTGACATGAAGCATACGACGAACTGCAACAAAATCCAAACATCCACCAACAACTTAACACTTAATTATACACTTCTCATAACATAATGCAACATCTCATAGCTTATCGCAGTTCATCAAACAGATCAAATTATAAAACAATCTATGGGGAAAAAAGATAATGTTGATGAAAAACAGGATACACAAAACAGTCACCACCATCATTCTTGTATATAACTGAAAAGAATTTACTCTTTTATACTCTTCTATAACAAATGGGGTTGAAAATGGTGCATGTACAACTGCACCAGGGATAACCACAGCTTTCACTACAATATACCAGGCAAGTATATGATTGCAACAACAACAAAAAAAAACATATAAATAAGGAAAGAGAGAGGGAGAGAAGGCACAGAAGAGCAGACATAAAGCGAGACAAACAGACAGATTAATGGACAGATAAAAAGAAATACATTTACATAAAGAGAGAAAGACAAGGCACAAAGGAACAGACACAAAGAGAAACAAACAGAAAGTAAAGCTGTCACATTTTTGTCTGTCCATTTAACGTTTGTTCACCACTAAGTTTAGAAACGGTATAAAACAGTGTGTTCAATAGAATTCTAAAGTTGTTATGATAATTATCTTTATCAATCGATATTAGGCCATTCAGTGGAAAAATAAATTTTCAATGAACATATATTCCTCGATCTTTACTACGTAAGTACATACACTGTAGATGTCCGTCCAGCATTATGTTCAATCATACGAAAATTCTAATTTTGCAATAAATTCTAACAAATGGCATGTTTGAAGCGATATTAGGGAAAAGTTATCTCTCATAAAGTGTTCTCAAGTGTTTTTGCTTCTGTTTCTGTTTTTTGTTTGTTTGTTTGTTTTGTTTTGTTTTGTGTTTTTTTTTAACAGAAAATAGGCCAACATCCCCGAAATGTACCCTTTTATCTTGGAAATACACTGAATATTTACTTCGATGTTACATAATTTCTTCATAATCGTGTTTGTTGTAGTGGAAATGCACTGCATTATTTATCATTATCATTATAATTAAAGGACATTATAAGTGCTTTACAAAAATGCTGCACCTACTATCATTATTATAATTGCTGTTATTATCATTATTATCATCATTATTATTATCATTATCATCATCATTATTACTATTATTATTGTGATCATTATTATCATTATTATTATTACATTGTATCATCATCATATCTATTATTATTATTAATATCAGCAAGTCACTTACCATCATCGGAGCATTCCTTGAGGACTTCGCGGATGAAGTTCTCGCTCCTCTTGTAGTACGCCTGGCAGTTCTCCTTCTGGTTCAGGTCAGCCGCCGTCAGCTTCTCCTTGTAGCTCAGGTCGATGTTGAGGCCAAAGGTCGCGAGTTCAGCCGGTGCCAGCCACTTGGGTAGACCTCCCTTGCACCAGGCCAGCCACTCGAAGAGCGCTGTATCGATGCAAATTTTCACCGCATCGGGCGCCTCCAGTCCTGGATGTGGTTATTATGGAGAAGGTGTGAAATTATCTTTCTTGTAAGGACTTCTTGCAATTGCGGCAATTAGTTTTTATTTTTTTTTTTAAATGCATGCCAGAACTAGTTGAAATATCCTTTCCTTTCCAGTTGTTTTCATAACTAATTCATTTCAGAAGAAATCCTTACACAATTTATATCTACTCTTTGTCTTTCTGATTCTTTACATTTTCTTTGGCATGTAATTTTTCCTTTCATTTCCTCCTTTCTTTCTCTCTGTTTTCTTCTCTTGTCAAGGAAATGCATTATAAGTTCCTTGAGAAAACATTTGTTCCCATTGGCATGGTGACAAGAGAAAAAAATGCAGAAGATTCCATCTCGTGCATCTTCTGCATTTTTTTCCCCTTGTCACCATGTCGACGGGAAAGATGTAATCTGACGTACCTTGTAAAACTGCATGGGCTGTCTGCGAGCAGCGGAGAGCAGGCGAGGCGTAGCAGTACGAGATCTTGACACCGGCCGCCTTCAGGGCTTCTCCTGGAAACAAGATCAACTCATCATTAGAGGAGGGATGAAGCGAGGTGGGGTCTTTCTCCTGACGGGTGGTCTAGCGCCCTCAATGGGATTTCCAATGCCATGCACACACTTTGCAGTTTAATGGGAAATATTCCTACACATATATGTATTAAATATGCTAAGTCCTTGAACGTAAGAAAATTTGTGAAACACTCAGTAAAAGAACAAGAAAAATCTCTGCAGTCCTGTTCAACATTTTGTTATGTCATAGCAGTGGAAAAGTAAACAGACAATACTACGGGAATTTGTCGAAAATTCATTGTTTACAAAATCTGCAGAAGCACTTGACCACGCATGGAGAATAACATTTGCTGTAACACATCTTTAACTACAGGTGTACTTTTTACTCTGCACTAAGTTTAAAGATTTCCTTTTCTATAGCAAATCAATGTCCGAACGTATACATGTATTTTAATTGCCAAAAATGATATTTTTCAAAAACTTATGAAACACCACAAAAGCAAGCATTTGTATTGAGCTCTGTATGACCTTTAACCCTAATCAGCCCAGGATTTTTTTTTTTTGGCTATGCCAAAACTGGAGGGGGGCTTTGTAAAAGTACGCAAGGACGTTGCAAGTTTGGTCTCAAAAGTTGTGTGAGACTTAAACAAAGAAAATCAAGAAGCCTCATGAAAAGGCCTTCTTGCGTTCCAGAATTTTTGCGCAAAACGTTAAAGCGGAGCGGATTCTGCCCCATCCCCTCACCAATTTAGGGTTGATATAATCACATGACCTTCCACAGGTCAGGCTTGTTGTTGTTGTTTCTGTTTTTGCTTTCCCTCTCTCTCACCTGTCATCCTGGCCTGGTACTGTCCCATTTCTGTGATGGGGGAGTCCTTCTTGAAGTCTTGTGCCCCTCCAGGCCTCTGGGGTACCCTCTTGGGCATGTTCAGGTTCTTCCGTTGGTATTTGCCTGGGACATACCAAGATGATCAAGAGAGATGAATTACAGTAGGCCCTTGATTATCCTGCCATCGATTTTCCTGATTCTCTGTTATCTAGGGCTGGCTGACATCTTTTTTACTGTTTTCATATATTCTTACTGCCAAATCTCACTCAGCACAAACACACGTTCAACCATTATTGTGCAAATGCACGACGGGACATATTTCAATCATCGTAGGGCAGCAAACTGTAACTTTGAAGTCAGTTCGTGAGACAATGTGTCCATGACTGGTGCTGCGCTCACTGGCACTGAGTGCACAGCAGTGGTTACAGTATTCTGAAACAATGCAGCGGCAGTATTCAAAGAGTCGTAATATTGATCTCATTGTCAGTCAATATCAATCAAACAAACAATACATGAAGAGACACGAAGGGATATTTTACTTATATTTTGTTTTATTTCTGTATCATGTGAGGTATGAAACATGACATTCCCATGCAGATAATCATAATGTTAGTAAATTGGTCATAACATGTATATACCCCTAGCATGATATGCTAGAAGTGCAGAATTTGAGCATGTCTCTCTTATCCCGCCATATTAATTATCTGAAGGACTGCTGGTCCTGACATGGCCATATTCGGGCATATAATCAAGGTCCTACTGTACACGTCTGTTCCTTCAAATATGTCTGTATCTGCACACAAGAGTACTCTCATATCCAAGTATATTGATGCTCAGATATGACAATGGATCATGTGAGGAGAAAGAAAAAAGAAAAGAAAATGGTGTTGTCTGCGATCACAGTAACATGAATTTTCATTCACATAAATGACTGAATGGTGGATGATGACTGACACCAATTGATCAAATCAATAAAGAAACCAACTGATCAAATCAAATCAAAATCAACTCAAATCAAATTTTAAATTCTCACCCTGACAATGATTGAAACCAATCAATCAAATCAATAAAGAATTTAATCAATTGATCAAATCAAATCAAAATCAACTCCAATCAAATTTCAAATTCTCACCCTGCTGATCAAAGCAGTGAATAAGCCATTGCTCTCCGAATGTGACATCCACACGCTCCGCGTGCCTAATGATGAACAGTCGCCGCGGCTGTTTCTTTGTGATACCTGGCGGCTCGCTGGTGCTCATTTTCTTAAGCTTGAGAAGCTGTGCATGCAAAAAGGAAACGGATCATAAAAGCTCCCAAGTCTCTTCTTTCAAGATGCAAACGCATGCCTCATCTGCATCATGATATTTTATATGGAGATTCCTCATTCCACAAAAATATTTTCACTTTCACTTGAACCACAATGTGAGAGTAATAAAATGCATTTGGTTTCATTGAGTAAATTTGGCTGTCAGAAAACACAACAAGACATTAAAGGGTGTGTACAGTTCTGGTTGAGGTGAAGATTTAGCTTTTAACGTTTTGCCAGATATCCAGAAACCACTCTATGAGATGTCAAAGAGTATGCAGTTCTAGGGGGTATCAAAAGTTTATTCGATGAAAATTGGTTTTGAAATGGCCGAGATATCCAAAAACAAGGTGAAACAAAGAGATCCTAATAAAGTTGTGGCATGTCGCCTTTTATCAATAGCACTTTTTTTTTATATCTCTGCCATTTGAAAACTTCAGCAAATAAATGTTGAATCCTTCTTAAAATTACATGCTCTTTCATATTTCATAAGAGCCTTTTCATTATCTCACTTAGGAATGTTCAAAACATGAATCCCTACCTCAACCAGTACTGTACAGTCCCTTTAAGGTATCATGTTTTAAACAACACGTCTTTGTGGTTTGGTCCTGTCTATTTTAGTTCTGTATCTGACTCTTACATTCTCTCATTATAAATGCCAGCGTGGCAGAAGTGTGGTATTACACTTTTTTTGGGAACTATTCCAAGAGATCACTAGAATTGTAGTCTCATTTATAACCTGAATGTCTTGACATCATCATGTTGCACCATGTCAAGTTTTCCTTAATTCATGAATACATCTTTATATAACTGCATCTTTAATCTGTTACATGCAACCAAGAGCCAATGGAACTGTCCTATATCAAACATTCTTTTTTTTTCCTTATTTTGACAACTTCAACCTCTTGTAACTCTAAATGTAATCATTCTGGTATAGATTCAAATCATTCACAAGTGGTTGGAATCAACATTCAGTATTCAGTCAAATCAAGTAATACTGTTATAACAAACAACTTTCTTTCTCTCTCTCCTCTCTTTTTTACATGTTGGTTTAATTTTGATAAGATCTTATCCATCTTAATTTTCTGGTGTCCCTTTTTTCGTTTGAGTCAACTTGAAAATGAAATGTACTGGAACCAGAAAACTAAGAGCATATTCAGGCAGCGGTCTACTTGACACTAAGACACATTCAATCAAGACTCGGCCTGTTATTATGATCATCATTTTCTCTTCATGTAACACAACCTGTTCAGGTATGCTGCCATTCTTCCCTTGCCCGTTTCAGTATAAGGAAGTCATGTGCATACAACTGGCGTCTTCATGGTATTACAAACCAAATGACCGAATTGCAGTTCTCTGTATCATACCTACTATTCATCTTTTTTTTCTTTCTTTTCTTTTCTTTTGGTATTAGCTGAGCAATTCCCAATGTTTAGTTTAGGAAGACAATTGAGGCACTTGTAGGCTACCCATGACTTCCGTTCAGCACCCAATTGCCCCCTTATTGTTATTCTTTGCCTCAGTCCCACAGCCAGCTGCTGGCGTTTGGGCATTGAAATTGTGTAACCCGACACGCTGCCATTACCAGAGCCCCGATGTTAACGCTCTCAATGCTGCGGTTCCTTATCTAAACAAGCTCTGTTTTGCTTGGAAGTTGCCCAAGAAGAACTCATCCGGAGGGCGGAAACTCAAATCTAAATATAACGAGCAATTTTGAGAGGAAACATACTTCCAGACTTGACATTGAGAACAAAGAAAAAAAGGGAAGACTAGAGAGTAGTACCGGTACAAAATAGACTAGGAATGCTGATCTAAACCAAGAAGGGAAGCCTTGAAGGAGACCTTGGCAAGTGAAGTGGGTTACCCTAAACATTTCATGCACAGAACTACTCTGTAGGGATACGACATGCCTCCAGATTCTTGACTATCACTTTATACAGCAAGAAAAAAAAAAATCTATTCATTCCTATTCTGCAGCGGGTAGAAGACAATCAGGATTTGGATCTAGATTTGCCTCACTATTTGTGCCAAAATAAAAAAACAACAACAAAAACCTCCCAGAAGTATGACAGGAAAAAAAAATATAATACATTAAACTGTTCAACTATTCAACAGAGTTCCCCCAAAGGCCTTGAAACACCCCCCCCCCCACAAAAAAAAAAAAAAAATCAATTTCAGGTCTCACATTTGCATGTAGCATTTCAGAGGAACATTAAATGTCCTTTCATTTGTCATCTCATCTCAAACAAAGTTATGAAAAACACATACTATTAAAAACAACAACCTAGACTCTTTTTTCAATGACATTCTTTAAGTCAAGAATGCTTCACAACAAGAAAAGGAAAAAGAAAAAGCACTGCAGAAGATAAGAATGATTTCGTTGTGAGACAAGCATCTGCATTTGCAATACGCACCTTGTTTAATTGAAACATAACATCAGGTATTCATAGCAGCCATTATCGCTTAAACTCACATTCTCGTAACTGTGAACTTGGGGGTTCTGAAGGAGGCCCTCTGCTGACCTGTAGTTGCCAGACTGTTCCAGGTCCGAGCCAATGGGGATGGGGGGACTTGGAACCTTTCGGTCTAAACTGCCACGGGACACATTGTTACTTGTGGTTCTTGGTCTTGTTACTGGAAGGACTCTGTTTAAGGAGTAGAAATAATGTGCACAAGATTCAATAAATTGGACTATCAACACACCTGCCAATTTGGAGCAAGGCAAATATGTAAGTGCCTCTCAGCTAGCTGTTTCAGATGCATTATGGGATTGCTCAGTGGCACAGTTGGATCTGGTCTAGGCTGCATCTTGCTCACCAGGCCAGCACAAAAACAACGTACATGTATGTACAGTGTATATTCAAGAGTGATGCACACACATATCGCAAAACTAACAATTACACGCCCTTGCACTATTCAGAGCTATGGGTTTTTCGCTATCATGCACACATTGCAACTGCCATATGTACAAAACATATCCAATGGCTACTACTAAAACATTGATCAATTCGGTGCTTATTAACGTCAATGTAGGACAATTTGTCAATCAGTTGCAATACCTGTGGATGGTCCATGTGTCAGACTCGGGTGCCTTCTCGGTGTAGTTGCCGGGGAACATTCCCGAGCAGCCAGTCATGAAGGACACGCCCTTGAACCAACCATCGCTGTTCTTGTCCAGCTCCGAGCCTTCCATGAAGATGTAGTCGTCAGGAATGAGCTCAAGTTCATCCGGCACACGGGGCGTGTGGCCATACAGCACTCTCAGAACCTTTAAGAGGCAAGGGGGAAGAAAACATGTGGGAGTCTTATCACATACAGGAGTGAAAGTAAAGAAGAACAGTATATTGTAAAACAGGAATGTTTGCACGCATTTCAATTTCGCGAATTTCGCTAAAGCCAAGATTCGTGAAATTTAAACGCATGCAAAAGTTCTTGTCTACACTACATGTACATGCATTGAATGTTTGAGGCAATTCGCAAAAATTTCATGCCGCCAAACAGGCCATCAGTCCCAATTCACGACAATTTCATGCTGCGAAAATCTTGTTTTCAGAGTACTTCTATTTCTTTTTTATCCTACAGTTTACCATGTGGTGCACTATTGTATTCATACTGACTGACTGGCATGGTGCATTTTCTTAAAATGTCAGCTAGTATATATTTTATTTTTGGGTGGACCACTACAACAGGGTATGCACCCTGCTCCATGCATTGAATGAATAAAGCAGGGTCCTTTATCCCTTGGAAAGGACATTAATGGAAGTTCCTTGTGTGAGGGAATAAAGACTCATGCATGTTAAAAGTTTCACTTCATTCATTTACTGTAATAAGCAGGGTGCTCACACAGTGAAGTGGTCTTCCCACATGCCTACACCAATAAATGGGCAAATAATGCAGGTCCCTTGTGGCTTGCCCTTGGTGACTAGCAATAATCAGTAAGTGATGTCCAGCCCAATGTGCTACAGAAAGAAAAAGAAGAATTCCATTGCAGTGGACTTTCCAACAAGCTGTTGGTCCCATGGTAACATGCATATTTATGTAAGCGTAAATTAATCCAGACAAAAAGGCACAGAAAAAAACTAGATATGTCGCTACGGCGACTGATATGCCTCTGCCATAATGCATGGTTCTCCTAATAGGTCTATAGTACAATGTCTTGACAATGTGTGATGACAGTTTCACACAATTGGCAAAATATTGAAATGACGGTTTGACACAAATGTGCTGAATGTTCACTTTCCTAGAACTAGGTTCAATTGGATGAATGATTAAAATGTCAGAGTGCAGGTATTTGGGGAACTGATGATTTTTACTTGACTTTTGACCCTTTTATAAGTTTATGCATTGAGTAATTTTCAAGGTATTGAGAAAAAGTATAATTTCAGTATCAAATGGGAAAATAGCATTATCTAAACCTGGCCTTTGACCTCACAGTTCCAAAGAGAATCACTGTTAGGTTGAACATGCATAAATATGTAAGTTTCATGATGATACCTTGAGTTACTTTTGAGATATGGAGGAAAAAGTGCAATTCAGCACTTTCACTTGACCTTTGACCTTTTGACCTCTGACCTTTTGGCAAGAAACTTCCCACAGAATATATATTGGGTAATACATGTATACAACAAGTTAAAAAAAAAAAAAAAACCTTCAGGCATTGCATAAATATAAGGAAAGTAGTGATATTTTGAGGAGTTGACCTTGACCTTTGAACCATGACCCCCAACTTCCCTAGATAATCACTGCCCATTGGAACAAGCATATACACTGTATATTAAGTTCCATGAAGATACCTTGAACCATTTGCGAGATATGGAGAAAAACATGAATTTTCAACCTTTTTTTTCACAAAGTAATCTGTGACCTTTGACCTTTGACCCTGTGACCCTAAAATCCAAATAAAGTATTATCCCCCCAGGATATACCCTCATACCAAGTTTGATGTAAAACCACCACACGGTTCTTGAGATATCGACAAAACAAAACGGGACGTACGTACGTACGGACGGACGGACGGACGGACGACCCGAAAACATAATGCCTCCGGCCACTTCGTTGGCGGAGGCATAAAAACCCCTGTATAATATGAGGAATGTTAGGCATCAGCCATCTAGTCTCAACTTTGAGGAATGGATGCGTTTCCATGACGCTGCTTCCACCTATCTCTCACCTCTGACGACGATGAGCGTGGGTCCCTGGAGTAGAGGCGGAACTCCCAGCGTGCCGCCGACTTGATGTCGATCTCCTTGGAGAGGTTGATCAGCGTCTCCGTGTGCGCCTGGTTGAACTGGTAGGCCAGGGTCAGGTGTAGCTGCTTCTTGTGCGGATCGACTTTGACACCTTGTCATGTATGGTGGCAGTGAAGAAAAAAAAAATATGATAGAATCTGTGGTGTATAGTAGTAGCAAGGGACTAACAAGAAAAGTGATGAAACTTTAAAGTATGTGAAGTCAATTAGGAAGAAAAGGTTTTGGCAATCTATCATCTACTACACTTTGTAGAACACAAGATAGTGACTGCTTTCTTCTTTAGTGTAGTGATATGTACATGTACAGAATGGGAGGTACTATTTAAAGTAAAATAATTCTGCCGCCTACTTTTTTTTTTCTTAGAATAAAGAGCAGCCAATACTTACTAGCAAAGAAGAAATATTATGTTAAATAGAATGCGCATTTGAGTTGTAGTGATGAAGACAGTTTTTGATAAGAAGACCTACAGCATATCATTTGCATGAGATATATGTAACAGTCAATTAGAATCATTTATCTGGAAAGACAAGGAAACTCCAGAAGTCAACAGGACTTTGAAAATGGTACTAATATAAGGAATATATCCCAGAATGTCACATCCATTGCTAATTGCCCTAAAGGAGCAACTGTCAGTGACATTTGTCTTCTGGGGAAAGTAGTGCAATGGATTGTCATAGAGGAGTTGTTAATGGGAGAGGTTGTAATGGAAATAGTTGTCATATTAGTAGCTGTCTAAGGGATGTTTCCCCGTGACAGTTGACCTGCACATACGTAGGTGTCACAGCCCATAGAGTACAAGTGCAAAAGTGTTATAGAGATACACATGTACAATCTGATTTACTAGTAATCAAAATATATAAGGGATTAGCACAGGTGAATTACAACTGTTTTTGTGTATTCTAGATGTACACAAATTTGATTTTAAAGTAATTGGTACACTGTAAGGGATGAGCCATTGTAGGGACAATGGTCAAAATACCCTCTCATGGAAGACACACCACCCTGTAGGCCTACCTGTCCTGCTCAAGGCCTCCTTGCTGAAGTCTGCCATCACCTTCCTCAGGTAGTCGGCATGGTCGTCCTCGATGAAGAGCCCGATGAAATTACTGGAGGAGTAGAAGTCCAGGGTCAGCACCTCGGGCGCCTTGGACTGCCATCTGTCAATGACCATCTGGAATGTATCGGTCAGCGTCTGGCACTGACTGTCTGGACACTAGGGGGAAGCAGATGCCAGAGGGCACGTGGAGGAAAAAGACTTTTAACTCTTTATGTGTCATTGTGGAAACCCCCTGTGTGCCACATTATTCTGAGCCACCAATGTTGTCATGCTTTGGGAAAACATTCTGTTTTTCAAATGCATGTAACTTTTATAGATTTCTGTTCAGCTGGGCCCCGTTGCTAGAAACTTTGCGTTTAAACGCAACTTGCAACTGATTGTCACTGGCCAATCAAAATCATTATTGCATGCATGTCTTCTTAATAGGGCAGACCCTGAGCCAATCAGAACGGTTGTTTCAAAATTAGCAATTATTTGCAATTGATTGCAACTTTCTTGCAACGGGGCCCTGGACACATAGTGAGCAAAGTTTTAGAGAAAATGCCAAGCTTTGTTCTGATGTAAATTGTATGACAAATCTGTTACTGTTTTGATTTGAAATGACCATGTTCTAATGTACATTATTGTAAAAAGGCATGACTTTTGCACACAAAAGAGTGACAGAAAAATTTACACACAAATTCTGTAGGGAACACCGCTTGCTAGTCAATCACCACATAAAACGCAAGCTATATGTGAGAGGAAAAAAAATTGCAAGAAACGCTTTCATTGTCCTCTGGCATTTGGCGAATTAGCGATCAGTTTGGGCGGGTTTGTGCGTTTAAGCAGAATATGCGAAGTGGCACGCCGTCGACCAAGTCGGGCGTGCGAACATGGCACATAAAGAGTAAAATGTCGCCGAGGACAGTACTTGAAACCTGTCAGAAGGAAATATAAATGTTGAGTGAGGAAGAACCTCAACCTGTTATATAGCACATCCTGGATCATAAACAATTAGGATAGATTAATCTCACACCTTCGTTTATTACTTTTCCTGCCAAGATAAAGCTAAACTTCATTTGCATTTCCATCAATCATAACAGGTTATGTCCTACTGTCCCTGTTCTTTCAAATCAATCAAAACAGGTATGTTCTTCTGCCACCGTACTCCACTGTACTTTACAAGCAATGCATCATCCAAATTAAAAGAGCAATACCACAATGCAAATGTTTCATAGCCATTTAAACACAGTCAATGAAATCAAACAAGAAATAAGAGAAAGTCTGAGTAAAATTGAACAGGTAACATGAAAGGTAACATGATTTCAGTGTAACTCAGTCATGTCATCCTGATTTTTATGAATAGCCTGAATTCAAGGTTGATAAAATGGCAGAAGTTTAATTGAAATAAACCCAAGATATTAAAAAAGTTAGGGAATCTCACATTTCAATTTTTCATTAAATAGTCATATTGAACATATCAAAGAAGCCAAGGCGACTTCATTACTAGGATATACCCTCCCATTATTCTGTGCCATAAAATTTAATAAATAATTTTATAATTTCATTTTATGTTTTTGCTTGATGCTTTTGTAACTACATAATCCTTTCCCATTAAAAGTCACCATAGCAATGTTACACATTACATTATTTTACAGAAATACAACTCATCAAAAGATTTTCATTTGGGATAAAAATTTCACTAATTCTAAAATTTCACATGTAATTCATGAATGGAAATAAACTTCAAGAAAGATTTGTGGGCACTAATGTGGGCACTAACTTTTTTTTTCTTTCACAAGCCACATTCATTAGAATGGGATATTTTGATATCAACTTTATACATCATGCACTCGATGAGCATGATATTTTTCCACATTTGGGAGACTTAGTAGTGGGTGGCTGAATTCACAATTGATATCCACAGTAAAAGAACAAGGGAAAATATAAACCCTGCTTGGCAATCTCCTTGTTTTTATTCAATTAGAAAGTATTTTTGTATTTTTGTCACAGAAGGCAACACTTCTACAAGTCATCAGTTCTGTGAATATCATTCCACTTGTGAAATTTGCCGAAACAATGACATTGCAAACTTAACAACACACACATAATCTGAGGGGACCGGTTCTTTTCCGGTTTGCAGTAAAATTGTTACACGGGTATCTTACTGAGCTGGAGACTAGTCGGCGACCTGGTGGCAACTTGAGTCTCCCTAGAATCAAGCCAAGTCTCCCGGGAGTAATGAGAATTGAACAAGTTTGATTTTATTCAGGGATTTTTTCCAGTCTTCAGCTAGTCTCCGAGACTTCTCCGCAACATCTCATTAGTTGCAGCCAACTCGCAGAGACTAATTTTGTCGTCGTGGTCTCCATTGATGTCTCCACTACCTTGCGAGACTCAGTGGCGACCTACTGGAAATGCCATGGCGATGTCTCTGTGACTTCCAGGTGAATGAATTATCATTTTATTTGGCGAGAGCGCAAACCATATTTTTTTCTTTTTGTCTCTTGAGTTGTACCAATTGTGGTGACAGATCAGTTGTGGCAACGTCTCCGCCAGTGAGATATACTTTATTTAAACCATGAAAGACAGCTACCCATCCCCGAATGTAATTGTAACTGGTCCAAGATTACCGTTACCATGAGGCAATAACTTACTGAGATGAAGGAGCAGAGAGTGACATGGGGGAGGAGGCTATGGGCGCCATTCCGGCCACAGATGGAGAGAGATTTGTTCCAGTATTCATCCAGCTGCTCCCCAAGGGGTCCCACTGCACAGGCGTAGACGATGTACTCCCGCGGGATGGATTCGTCAAGAGTTGGGTCGTCGACATGATTCAGTAACCTGACAATGACAGGGGTTGAAAGAATGGATTAGATTATCTCCTCCAGTGGGATGCACCAATGGTCAGATTCAGGTTCAGAATTCACCAATCCATACCACCATGGGGGAATCAAGCTCAAAATTTCATTAAATTTTTATCGTTTACTTGCAATTCTGAATTTTACTGCATATTCTATATAATTGCAAAAGACTCTGGAACCAGTCTTACAGTATTTAAGTAAATCTGCACAAAATGAATAAAAGAAAAGTCACAGAATTTAGCAAATCTGAGAGAAAATCATGAAATCTGTGTTGCCAATTTAGGGATCAGTTGCACTGGGAGCGATTTACAGGCTCTTTATGATTCTCCCACTGGAATAAAAGCTAGGTTATGATGAAAGTGGGGGTCAAAATGAAAATAACTTTTTTTTATTCTGCCATGTGAAAAACATATCCACCAGTGAATACTGAAGATTAAGATAAAATAAGAAAGATATAACACAAAACCACAGAAAGGTAAATTCATTACGTGAGAAACGATAGATTCACAGTAGGTAAGCTACAGAAATTGTGTAGAGATGATAGCAAATACTTCCAAAAGATATCAAAAAATTTGCATCACTTATGGAATACTGTATGAAGGAAATTTTGCTCCTTTGAACCACTAAATAACAATGCACGGATATAAAAACATGCAAAAATGACATCATGCAAAAATATGATTTCTAGGCAAAAAAAAAAAAAAAAAAAAGCCATGCTATGCTGGATTATGCACAACTAATATCTACTGTACATTGTACATTGTACATGTTGGTCTACCGGGCTAGCAATCCAGAGGTCTCGGGTTCGAATCCCAATGGAATCCCATTTTCTTTGCTCATTTTTCCACTAATAGAATATCTCTACGGGAATATTTCAGCTCATACAATGATAAAGAAGGGATAGTAATGAAGTGCTAGATGTTGTGTTATATATATTTCATAATCTAAATAGTTGAACTGTCTACAGAAAGATTTAAGAAATTAGACAGGAGCTACTGTTACAGGGTTAACAGCTGTATGAAATTTATGCTCCAGGAAGGGGGCAGGCGAAAAACCGGAGAAAACAGACACCAGGGATTTGGCTCCCTTGGTGAGGATTCATTTCTACCAAGGGTCATCTGTACGGTCAGACAGTCGTCCCAAGATGGATGAAGTGAGGTGACGCATGGTCATCAATGCAGTTTAATGGCCATAAATGCATACAAGGTGATGTAAAAAGCCGACAGATTTTATGAATTCGGTCCAAAATATGATTCAACTTCCTGGAGGAAGAAAAAGCCATTTTTGTGGATGATGATGACTGACTACAGTACGCGCAATAGAAAACGCCCGACGAAAGTGCGTCCAAATTTCGTCCCAACGCTTTTTTCGTTGTTGATTTCGTCGGGGACGTTTTCAACGCTTTTTGCGTCCAGACTTCATGGACGGATTTTGGACGAATTCAACGAATTCAACGAAATCCCCGAACGCTTTTCCGAAGCTGTGGACGCATTCAACGCTTTCAGCGCTTTCAACGCTTTCAACCCTTTACACGCGATCACACACACACAGGAAAGTTAGCTCTAATCGCGAATTGCTAGCTCTTCTTTCGTCGAAGTTCTCTAGGTTTCCCGTCCATTTCTCTCATTTTCTCTCTTTTGCTTTCGTATCATTGTATCCCTTTCTTTTCAGAGTACAATCATACTTTAGAGAGTATTTTTTCTCATTTTTATTAAGTGATTACCGTGTTTGCCACAATTTGGGGTGAGTTTTTGTTCGAGTGTTTGTTGAGTTTTTCGATTGAACGATGTGTCGATTATCTTCGTGTGTGCGAGAATATCGTACCCACTCGTTTGTTTCCGTGTAAGTATTTTTACCGTAAAGTGTCTTCATCGTTCGTCTTCACGCATCGGGTTTTCACCCTAGTTTTCCTCATCGTAGTTTTCCACATCCATTTTTTTTTCCGGTGCAAGATACTCTGTGTATTTTCTGCTACGGTAAAATGCCATCGTCGATATTTTTTGTGTATTCATCGTAGTTTTCCACCTCCATTTCATTTTTGTGTGCAAGATGTGTAGCTAGGTCTGCGATGTCTGAATCGTTTACAGATGTGTTTTGTGAGAGTATTAACCACGATGATTTTGAGGATTTTGAGGGTTTCGCGGTGGATGAGATCGACTGGAATGATAGTGATAATGATAATGAATCTACACTATCTAGTGGTGTTGATATAAGAGCTCTTATGATGATGCAATTTATTTCGTGTGACCGACCATCATGACGTTGGCGATGACGAGTACGAAACGAGTAGCCTATACATGTACAATGTAGGCCTGTAATGATCTAAGACGAGAGTGACACTGACGACATGGCCTGGCCCTGGGGGCTGTTTTAGTGTTGCCTGCTGAGTAGGTGTTCCATTCTATCCTTTCAGTTATCTTTCTATCACTTTCTTCTTTTGACCCTGGATGAAAAAAAAAAACCCTATCTTGCCATGTAAAGACAGAACACATACCATCATGAAATATCATGACATTACTAAAGTAATAAAAGAAATAAGTAAGCGATGAAAATTCTTGTTTGTAAAATCATAAATCAAAGGTGATTTCATATGAACAAGCTCTTTGAAACGTATTTAATTTGCCTATTGATACTTGCTTTGCAAGTATACATTTTCTCTCCCATGGACTTTGTGTCCCCCCTTTTTTTATGTGCTTTAATGATTATTCTAATTTGTTTTGTCAATATCATCATTATTGCTGTATTAATATTACCATACTTTGATATGGTTAATTGCATTTGTTGATTGACTCTAACTTTCATTTTGTTGCCTCCTCTTGGTACTTGTACAGATCCTTTCTAGGGCTTGCTGTTTGCTCACCCCCCCCCCCCCCTTTGCTGTTGCTATTTCACTCTTTACCTTTCTTTGTCTCTCTGTTGTTCCTTATCTTGTTTGATGTTGCCTCCATATTCATCCTTTTCCTTCAATGGTTGCCCCCTGGCCCTCACGACCATTACTAACCTTCCCCTGCCTTTTGTCTGTCCATCCTCCTGCTCTAATCCCCCTCCCTTTACCTGTTGGGCTCCTTGCCCATGACATCCTACCCTCTCCTTTTGTTTTCTTTGTTCCTTGTCCCTTGCCTGTTCCTGACTGTTCTTGTTGTGTGAAGTCGCTTTACATGTGTGTGGTTGCTTTTTCTGCCTATTTGCCATTTTGCTTCTGACGAAGATTCTGCTATGATCGAAAACTTAGGTCCCTTTTGACTCTATCCTAAAAACATTCATGTACACTCCCAAAACTTGCTGGGCTAGTAATGAAAACTTCCATTATCTAGCAGGGGAGAGGGAATGCTTTCATTTTCTCAAGAGAGCTTTTGTGTGAGAGAATGCAAAACTTGATTGAGTGTTGCCAAGTTGTTTTCAAACTTCTTCATTTTATTTGATCTTAAGCATAATCACTTTCGTAAGTACATGTACAGTATTACGATTTCTTCTCCCCTGACTGTAATCGGAAAGTTTGCCATAAGGACGATCGCTAATGTGTTTGGATGTGCCGATATGCGAAACACGTGGTTCAAAAGAATGCACCATGTGCTACTTACAGTTGTACTGCCTTAAAGGTTACTGCAAGTTGAATGGATCGAATGCGCCATAGGCTTAGTTACGGTAAACAGTTTACGTTCGATGCGAATAATTATTACGTCTTTCAGGATCGAGGAATAATACACACAAAACATGCAAACAAACAAATCCACGAACGAGTGTTGATAACCAAAATTCATATGAAAAGTAATAGGCAGTTTTGATGAGCGTGAAATTTTATTGTCATGATTTTGCCGTTTAATCGGGTGGTGGCTGCATCACATAGGACATCTCAGTGAATTTGTCTAGGCATATGAGACTTTTCATATAAATCTGTGATTGCATTTTTGAGTGATTAATCAATTCCTTTTTACAGTTCGGGAACCAGAACATCAGAACATCTTTGCAATGATTCCTTTAACTCAACTCACCCGCGAGTTCTTCGATCGATATACTACACCAAATGCGCGCATTCTTTCGTCTGGCACCTGGGGTCTGGCACGCACCTGGTTTTGTGGAAATTTCCACAAAGGGAGAGGGTGGGGTTTTTCCAATCCCAAGAGACCGCATTCATACACAAGAAGACAATCTCGTCGCTTCTATCATTTTCCGTCACTCGTGTTTTCCCCTTATTCTTTGCTAATAATGAACATTTCGATTGAACTTAACGATGGTTGTTCACACGTGGTTCCTTTTGTTGTGAGGTGTAGGTATTTTCTTTTTTTATCATTCTTGGGAGGGGAAAGAAGAGTAAAAGAGGGAAAACTTATTTAAATAAACGAAGGGCACGTACGCTCAGCATCCACAGCAAGCCGTCTTTTACATCAGCATCGTTGATTATCATCACTTGCACTATCATCAGGCATCACTCGGATAATTTTGTCCTTTTTTTTATAAACATTTAGAAACACGATCACCATCACTCGAGATAAACACGTAGCAGTGGCAGATCCAGAGGGGGCGCATGAGGCGCACGCCCCCTTTATTTATCGTGGAAAAAAAAAAATAGAAGTGAAACCCGGAAGTGGCACCAGAAATATTAGTTGCGCCCCTCCCCCCTCCTGTACAGAATTCCTGGATCCGCCCATGCCTGTACGAAAATAAATGTCAACAGACAAAGTATCAACAACCTCCCTGACAACCACATAAACATTACCACAGAGCACACCGAAGCGGCTGGCATCAAACACCCTTCGAAATACTGCAGCAAAGCGCGAAATCGCCGTTACGAAAATGCATGTATATATACACAGTGCGAGGCAATTGAAAGATTACCTTTAAATATTTCAGAATATGAAAGGAACAAATAAAGTGATATGAAACGAAAGAAATCGTACACCAAACGAAAGGTATAACGACCTCCAATAGGCCCTTAGCCGCAGCATATCAATAAACATGACGTATAAGCACACAGAATATGCGTGTTTCGGATTCCTCCCTTCTATATTTCTTTCCTGAACTATTCCCAATGCCCGAATAAAATAATGACTAGTTTGTTACACTGATTTCTTCTTCTGAGGTAAGGAAGTTCGTTCGTCCGAAAACAAAAGGATTGACACTCCGAAGGTTTGCTAATCGGGCAATGCCCCCCCCCCCCAAAAAAAAAAAACAAAAACAAAAAACAAAAACAAAAACAAAAAACCAGCCCACAAAATGCTCGTTAATCAAAACATTGGTTAATAATGTTAAAGACGATAATAATAATAATAATAAAAATAATGATAATAATAATAATAATAATAATAATGATAATAATGATAATAATAATATAACAATAGACAGAAATAAAACAATATATGGCCCCCTATAGCAATTACCCGCAGCATGATTACATTTTCGAATCAACAAACATGGATAGGCACAAGGAATATGCGTGTTTCGGATTCGAAATAACGCCGTAACCATCGGAATAGCGCACCCGTTTTCTTTTTTTCGGAATAATGAACACCACGGAAATGAATAAATGATTTCAAACTAAGAATCCATCGTAATTCTTGCCTTAAAGATTTTCCTCCCTTCTATATTTTATTCCTGAACTATTTCCAATGCCCGAATAAAATAATGACTAGTTTGTTACTCTGAAACATGGTGTTGTGAGTTAAGGAAGTTCGTTTATCCGAAAACGAAAGGATTGACACTCCGAAGGTTTGCTATACCCATCGAACAATGGGGGAAACAAAATAATAGTAATACATTTTATTTTCACACTAGGTACGAACATCTACAAGGTGTAAGGAATTTGCGTGTTACGGAACATTTTATCACTTTCGCATCAGCGAACTTTACGTGCATTGGGTACTACAAAAATGCCTCCCCCCCCAAAAAAAAAAAAAAAAATGTATATATAATTACACCAACGCTTGAGCATAACAACAAACAAGCAATCAAACAAACAAATAAACAACTTAAGATTTAATCTCATAGCTGCTTTGAATATTTCACGTTCCGTCTGCATGACTGTATATATACTTCTTTTCAGAATTATCTCTCGCTTCCCGCTTCACAACTAGGAAATAAACGATGTCAAACTACAGGTATATAAGAATTAAACTTATTGTCTTACTCTGAATATAAAATTCATTATTTCAAAAGTTCGTTTATCCTTGAATACAACAGGCTCGATACTACAGTACTCCGAAGGTTTGCTAATCCGACAATAACGCACCTATCCAATCACAAACATTCGTGCATTTTCGAATTATGAATCATAATTTGACTATCACATTTACGAACATCTATTTTTCGTGTATATATCGATAGGGAAGTCGCGTGTATCTGAATGTTTCATTTTCGTCCTAATGAACCTTATGGGTGCATGGGTACAACGAACATGAACCTCAAACCCCCCCCCCCCCAAAAAAAAAAAAAATAAAATAAAAAAAGAAAGAAAGAAAGAGCCAAGTCAAACTAAGAATCAGTCTGAATTAGTCGCTTTGAAAATTCCACGTACCGTCTGAATTATCTCTCTGTCCAATAAAGAAATAAACGATATCAAACTAAGAATTAAACTTATTGTCTTGTTTTGAATATTACTTTTTTTTTTTTTTTTTTGCTTTTCTGGGGCCCGTTGCATAAAACTTACCATTGAATTTCAATAGTAACTACCGTCAGCATCAATGATTATAAAATTTACCGCTGATTTAAGACTTACCGCATAGAAAGGAGCGGTAAGTCCAGCGGTAAGGGTTTTATGCAACAGGGCCCTGATTCAATAAAAAAACGGGCAATGTAACGCGCAATTGCTGAAGAAAGAAAATATATTTAATGACCAAATAACGGCGAACAAATCCTTCTAATTTCTTTTTTCCTCTTTTTGGGGGTTAATTTTCTTTCTATACTCAAATGGATTTTACGTACACGCAATTTTAGTGAAACCATTTTCTTTTTGGTCGGCATTCTACGATAAGGTTCCTGTGGGTTCCTGTGGGTTCACCCTCGCCAAAATTGCGTGATTTCTCTTAAATACTATGAACCCGAATGATCTCTGATTGGTAATTTAGTCTATTTCATGATCAACAGTTGTTTATTTTCTGCTTGTAAAAAAACAAAAAACAACACGTGAACAATTAGTAGGCCTTATACTGGGTCTTGTCATGTATCGTACATCTCTGTTTCGCTCTGGGGGGCGTTTCATCAACGAGTTCGTCGGAGTTTTCACCGACGAATTTGCTATCAGCCAATCAGACCAAGGATTTCATTAGCTTTTAACAGTTGTCAGTGTAAATCCTTGCGTCTGATTGGCTGATAGCAAATTCGTCGGTGAAAGCCTCCGACGAACTCGTTGATGAAACGCCCCCCAGCCGAGCGAGCCATGCCATGGCAATTGCGACGCACATACGGCGCACTCGCCTTTCCCACACGTGCACATTCCCTGGTTACATGCAGCCCGCATACCAACATGATGTATCAGGTGACTTACAAATGCAGTGAATAATCTGCTAACGGTGCCGTACTTACAGCTAGGGTAAGGGAAACTAAAACTTTTACAAATTGCTTCAATGAAAACGGCATCGATGTATGTATACATGTTACCATTCTTAATAGTATTATGTGAATCAGGTGAATTCCACGCCTGTCTACTGTTCTCATTCCCGACCGCTGTGCTACTACTAGTACTTGTTGAGTCTAATCTTGCAGTGATTCTTGCCGGCTAGCGGCTGTGGATGTGGCCACTACACACACACGTGTGTACTGTATTCCATGTGCGCCTTGGATCACGGACGCTTTTAACGAAATTTGGACGAAACTGCCGAGCTCCGAACACGCATTTTCCGAACGAGCAACGCATTTGCCGAACGAAATTGAGCGGGCGGTCGTGCGTGAAATGCGTCCACAAAGCGTCAGAATCGTTGCTACTGGATCGATAACGAAATTTCGTCCAAATTTCGTCCAAATTTCGTTGCTACTCGATCGATAACGAACTTTCGTTGGAAAACGAAATTGACGGAGGCGTTTCTTATTGCGCGTACTGTATGTATTCCCTGGGAGTAACTCACCCTCACACTGAGCCATCTCTATATGACCAAACTTACAAAGCAACTGGCAATTGTATACAAGTTGAGCATGATGACATATATCCATAGATAGAGTTTGAAAATGTTGTGACCAAATTAAATACAATGATTAACATTTTTTTTTAAATCTTCTAGGATACTATTGGAGACATTTTTTCAAATTTATATACAAAAAGTCTCACCTGTACAAAAAAACAACAACAACAACTTATGTATAGAACTATCATGATTTGAATGAGGATAGAATTGTATGATATATCAACTGGCTGACTAAGCTAACCTCTTGCAAACAAAAAAAATATCATCATAGATTTGGCATCCCACAAAATATTGCTGTTATAAAACTGTATAATTGCATGACTGGCTAAAAGCTGAGAATTGCTTAAAATATTGTAAATCAAAGACTCAAGAGTACAATCCCACATTTCAGTGCATGGTTTGCGACCACTCAGCATACAGGCCACATCAAGCCAAACATGTTCATCTTCAAATGATAATTCGGTCACAACCACTTCTCACCCTACCACGTTCATTTTTTGCATCAAAAAGAGTGAATTATATTCTGTATTAATATAATATTATATGATCCCCTTTATTCATACTTATTTCTTTTTTCTTTTTCTTTCTTTCTTTCTTTTTTTTTTTTTTTTGGGGGGGGGGGGGGAGAGAAAATGGCCTATCCAAAGCAACTCACAGGCTGTAAAGGGATGGCATTGTTGTTGTGGCTGAGATTGGGCTTCAGGTTTCCAACTTTTTTATTGTGAGATAATGAGAAACCTCTTCTAAATTGTGAAAGAGCATATTACAGTTCTACAAGAGGAATTCAAAGTTTATTTGATGAAAATCGGGTTTGAAATGGCTGAGATATCCAAAACATAGCAATCTGAATAAAGGTGGGACTTACCTTTTATTAGGATCACTTTGTTTTACCTTTAATACTTGTGGATATAATATCTCAGCCATTTCAAAACCGATTTGTACTTTTAATACTAGTGGATATCTCAGCCATTTCAAAACTAATTTTCATCATATAAACTTTGGAATGCCTTTAATATGTGTTTTTTAATAATTCATAAAGTGATTTCTGATTATCTCACAAAAAGTTAAAAGCTGAATCCCCATATATCAACTACAACTATACCAGCCCTTTCAGGCCTAAGTAGAATTTTGAGAATTTCAGTAAAAGGAAAATCACTGCCTATGGTCATATTTCCTACACATAGGGCCTACATTATATGATGCAACAAGAGCCACTACCATGAGGGCTGGTTAGATTTGAATGAGTTGGTCAATTAGGGCCTAAATATTTGAAACTGGCTTATTGGCTGGTTAAAGGGATGGTATAGTATTGGGGCAGAAGAGGATTGGGCTTTTAACTTTTTGTGAGATACCAAGAAAACACTTGTGAAATAGTGCAGAGCATACCATTCTAAGAGGAATTCAGAGCTTATTTGACGGAAAGCAGTTTTGAAATGGCTGAGACATCCAAAAACAAAGTAAAAAAAAAAAATGATCATAATAAAAGGTGGGTCTCACTTTTTATTAGGATCACTCTGTTTTGGATATCTCAACCAGTTCAAAACCAACTTTCATCAAATAAATGTTGAATTCCTGTTGGAATTATGACATACTCTTTCACATTTCGTATTTAAGGTTTCTCATTATCTCACCAAAAGTTGTTTTAGAAACATGAAGTTAGGTCTCAACAAAAACTATATGATCCCTTTAATCTCATATCATCAAACCAGATACAATGAACTAACAGTCTACACAACCCAATACCAATATCTACTTTGTTTCCTCATCTTGTTCTTTCTTGGTCTTCGGTAGACTCTTGATGTTTTGATTCTTCCTGTCAACATCATCAAGCACAAAAGTCTGCACAATCAACTGTGCAGAAGTGATCTGTACTTGCTATCAAAACTATACTTTTAATGTGAGGGGACATAATTGCCTGTAGACATGTCAGTTCTATTACATATCATAGGTACCCTGAAAGGTTGTGAGATACTGCTGACTCACCCCTTAAACAGCTTTGTAAGCAGGCCATAAAATTCTGACCTTCCTCAATCAGGGCAATATCATTTTTCATTTCTCGTTACCTGGGGGAGGACTAGACTTATTTCAAGGCTGTTTCACTTTTAAGCCAGCATGGGAGATGACTTGGTGAAAGTTTACATTATACACTTACATTCATTGCCAATGAACGAACACAGGAATGAATGACCATTTATGTACAGAGTTTCAGAGTTATTTTAGTGATAGTTTCTTTCATACATATATAGACTAAATTAAGAATAAAAACTGCAGAATCAAATGGATATTCAGTTATTTATCAAATGATTTTTTTTTTTGAGTTGGCATTGACACACTGAAAGCAAATTTAGGTTATGAAGATATGAAAAGAGATCTTTAGATAGAGATTCTTATCCATTTGGTAAAATTGTTCACCTCAATATAAATGAAAATTAAAATGAATTAGAAAAGCACTCTGTGAGCACAGAACTTGGTTGGCCAAGCAGTTCATTTCCATCATTATACACACATGCTGAAAATCGCTGAATTTCCCAATATAGAAGACTTTTATTACATCATCAGGTTCCAGGTATGCGGTGCCTCGCCGAGCACAGAGCGTATGCAAACCTCAAATACGCACAGCTGGAACTCCCAAGTTCATTGATCCTAACTGCCTGAAGATTTTTCTTTTTTTTAATCCTTCAAAAATCTGTAGAAATTCCTAGATCACTACCAAAATTTAATCATCTGTTCCTTGTGTCATTATCAACTTTTCCTGGAAGTTTCATTCAAATCTGTTCTCAAGTTTGGGGTCATTTTTATTGCAAACAGACAAACAAACAAACCAACGCTGATGAAAACATAACCTCCTGCCTTGGCGGAGATGAAAATAATAGTACCAAGTCCATGATGCAGGGGCAGGAGATTTTAGGCAGTAAGATATCTTTCTAATGTCATATTTTGAGGGGATTTATGGACAAATATTTCAGACCTGAAAGGCCACAGCTGTGTTCAAGAGTCTCCATTTCTGGCAGGAGAGCGGCAAAATCATTTAAAAAGAAACCTTGGCTCTAAAAGGGACCCATTCCTGAAGCACGAACTGCCCTGAATTGTGACCCCCGTCATATATCTTTAGCCATTATTGTAAACTAGTCTGGA
This sequence comes from Diadema antillarum, assembly GCF_040938485.1. Taxonomy (NCBI): domain Eukaryota; kingdom Metazoa; phylum Echinodermata; class Echinoidea; order Diadematoida; family Diadematidae; genus Diadema; species Diadema antillarum. The sequence continues at coordinate 607,087 of NW_027272416.1, read as the reverse complement.
CTTCACTTAAAAGGGTGAGCGGGTAATCGTCCCTGTGAGCAGTACTTCCTGAGTGCACATAATCCCCCTCAAAGGGGAATTCCTGGCCAGACAAAAGTTGTCTGGAAGGAAAAGGTAAATAATGACTCCCCCCCCCCCCCCCCTCCCCCCCCCCCAAAAAAAAAAAGTGTAAACTTGATTAAGATTGGATGAAAATCAAGAAAGTTATGAAATTGTGAAATTTTGCTAATTTCTGCAAAGCAGTTCTTGAACAGTTAATATCAGTGTGTTGTATTTGTCATATTGTACTCTTTCTTTCCACAGTAATGTTTTACTGACCTGGAATTCCTAAGAGTTCAGTTAGAGTGGGGAATGATAGACTCTCTCTAAGTCTCTCTATTGAGTATGTAACTGAGTGAAGACCCTTTTTTTCCCTTTTTTCTCCTCCTCCTCCTCCTCCTTGATGAAGAAAAAATTTATGATACAGACTTGAACAGAGACTATACATTTTATTATTTTGCATAATATTAGCATAAGAGGAAATACTCAAATGACCAACAACACATCCAAACAACATCTGGAGTATATGCGGATACTGCTAACACAACAGCACAGGTACTGTGTGCCAGTCTGTAAACATGCATGAACTTGAGGCTGAAATGAAAGTGAGCTCTGCCAGTTTGGTATAAAATCTATCTTTTCCCAAGAAAAGGGGGAACTGAAAAACAAAACTTAAAATGCCTTATACCATACCACAAAATGGTGATATGGATCCAATTCTTATGATTGGCTAAGAACGATCATGTGACCAATTTTTCATTTTACCTACATCGTAACATGTCCAGTGGGCAGAAGATTTTTGCTACTGGAACGTGCCTGTACCTACACTGTATTTACAGTCTAGCTCCTATTTTTGTTCTGTTATTTAATTTCATATTCTGCCACTTACAATAGTTATAGAATCATACAGCCTCCAACAATTGTCTTTCTTGCTATTGCTGTCTTCTTTTTCACAGTGTTATAGAAACCATGAAGAAAATCAGAGACATATCTGTGTGGGGCTTCATTTTGGGCAAAAAGGGAAAAAGTTGATATGAAAAAAAGAATGCAATCAGCAAGAGAAGCATATCTATTGAAATGATTTTGATTTATGATGATGATTTCTCACCCATAGAATGCATTTTCCTTTGAATTGGCATTTGAATTAAAAGGATTGGAAACATTTGATATTTTACAGATACAAAAAAAAAATGTATCAAGAGGGAAAACTAACAAAACATAATAAAATCAAAGGGAATGAGAAGAAAAGGTTAGTACTACTAGACAATATTCAGAAAGGAAGTTATTTAGTGGGCTACTAAGGAAAATAGGATGAAAACAAAAGAGCAAAGATAGGAAGGAAAAAAGATATCATATAAAGTAAAATATAATATTTTAATCATGATATTAGTACAAGAATACTTAAAAACACAAGAAAAAAAGCCAAATTGTGAATACAGAAGGGAGAAAGAAAAACAGAAGAAACAAAAGACAAATCGAGCTGATGAGGAAAGAAATAAGTTTTATATGGGCCTTCAGAATGGGATATGACTGACTCAAAGAGTCATTTAGAGAAATGAAAGATAGAATTTAGAAAAGAATAAATGAATGAATGAAGTGAATGAATTTATAAATAAATAAATAAATACATAAATAAATGAATGAATGAATGGATGAATGAATGAATGGAGAAATGAATGAATGAATGAATGAATGAATGAATGAATGAATGAATGAATGAATGAAGAATTAATGAATGAATGAATGAATGAAGACATTAATGAATGAACGAATGAATTAATGAATGAATGAATGAATTAATTAATTAATTAATGACTAAATGAATGAATGAATGAATAAATAAATAAATGAATGAATGCAGTTATGAATAACAAAGACCCCTCCCCCCCCCCCAAAAAAAAAAAAAAAACAAAACAAATAAAGAATAAGATTCCGAAAGAAAATGTGTAACACAGAACCTCAGTGAATATCAGGATAAAGGTATCATGCATGGGATGTACAGAAGATGGGACAGAGAAAAAGTAGGATGAAGTAAAAGAGAGAAATACAACATGTATGATACGATGAATGAAATTTTAAAGTTTTAAACTCACCAATCAGATGCAAGCTGAATGTCCTGGTGACCAGTCGCTGCTTGGGCTTTCTCTCTATCAGGGACAAGACAAGTATAAAAGCAACAGGGTTAAAGGTCAAAGATCGATGATGATGATGATTTCCTTTTCTCTCTCTCCCTTAATTTATTTTGTGATATGACACTGCAAACCTAGAGAAAGTTCTCACTGATAATTTCTAGATTGGCATGGTATGTCACTCAGTCAGATTTCTGTACCATCGCATGAATGTCCTGGAAACTATGCAGTTTTATTTTAAAAGAATGTAGTAAGGTCTGACTCTCCCCTTGTGAATAGGGACTTTTCGATTTCTGCAGTCACCTACAGTTGCTGTCTGCAGTGACTGTCTTGTACCCAGCACTAGGTATGCGCTGAGTAGCGAGCAACAGATTTTTAGACGAGCTAACCCACTTTTCACAGAGGCTGGTGATACAAATTCCATTCACCATTTACTTTCAAGTTTTGAAGTTTTTGTTCTGACAGACAACCACATGAGATCAAAAAGGCTTTCACTACAGTCAACACCTTGTGTCAGCTGAGCAACAACAATTCTCTCACCCAATGCACTGGCTGCTTTAAGGGATGCAATTGAAGACAATACTTTTTTATGAAGCGGGATATGGAGCAGGATTGCCTACTTATGGCAAATAAAATGCACATAGAGTACAGCAATAAATGAGGCTCAGGACTACGGGGCCAGCTTGTGCATCAGTCCTAGATACTTTGTGGGTGTGAATAGGGTGGCAAGCTTGGACACACTTGCATGAACACAAAAAGAACCTTTCATACATGAAACTTCACACATCTTGGCTCAAAATGCCATCAACGTTAGCACAATGGTCACACAACACACAACTTGACAAGGATTATATTTATCATCTGGAAGAATTTTGTCTGCTTTTTCCTTCCTTTCTCACCCTCTGTATGCATACACTGTATTCTTAAAGTGCATCATCAAAATTGAGTTGATATAGTATCCTAATAATATTGAAGAATTTGTCACATGAACCTAACATGAGAAAAGGAACAAATTAGAAGATTTGCCCTCCATCAAGGTCTACCAGGAAGGATGGGCTATGAAGCTCAGTAAGTTGTAGGTCTGGAATGAAGACTACAGATATGAAACCTGGACACTCCACATTAGCATCATTTTCAGTGGATACAAATAGATTACCTGCTAGTACCCTTTGTTCACTTTCTGTGGGATATGACAGTAACCAATCCATCAACCAAAGCAGATAGCAGTTGTGTTTCTTTTTCTCGTGACAAACCATCAATGACATCAAATAATTCCCCTATAGTACAAAAAAAAAAAAAAAAAAATAAAAAAATAACATGAAGGGGAAAACTTTCCGAACTGATAATAACAAATAAAAAGATATCAATGCTATTTAAAAGAAAGCATTGGAATAAGGAAAGCACTTTTCTTTAACTGAAGAAACTGAGCAAATTTACAAATTTTTAATTGTGGTGACTGCCCAGGTTTATTACCGTCTGTTTCATGATGACAAAAAAGACAGAATGATGATGTTACTGAAATGTCCAGTTTCACAAACTATTCTGAGGGTGTGTTTATCTAACAATTTTCTGAGGCAAAATCATGATCCTCAACGCGTTTTAGCCATTTTCAGGCAATAGATAAACGCAACCATGTTTTCAATCATGTTTAGAAATATAATGTTGATTTGAGATGCCATTCAAAGGGCATTTTGAAAGGTGTTTGAGACCATGATCACTTTTCTGAGATTACTTTATAGATAAACGCATTTTAATAGTTCATAGCTCCGACCAGCCAAGGTCAACTTCCATGCAGTATACACCCGCTTGTTACAACACGGACCTCAGCTGAACTCTGCTTCCCGCGCACCCCTGGATCCGCCATGAACAAACTTGAACTACCAACATTGGATGTTAACTCATAGTATGAACTCAGCTATAAATGTCACTTCTAGTTCTAGAGAAGAAGATTTTTAAACACTCCTCATTTTTTTTTTTTTTTTTTTTTTTTTTGGGGGGGGGGGGGGGGGGGGCATTTGAATAAATTGAGATCCTATCGCCCCAGGGATACTACCTGCTATATCCATCATGGGGTTTTTAAGGAGATGAAAATTTAAAAAGTTTACGCACAGCGGACAACGAACAACGGATGCCAGACGAAGTGTGATTGCAATAATTCACCTTCAAGAGCCTTCAGCTCAGGTGAGTTAAAAAATCAACAACTCAAAACAGAAAGGGGATAGATTGCTCAATGAGCAGGACGAATCTATCATGAAATCTTTGAAGGCTTCCGTGGTGGTAGAACGTTGGGTGGTAGAAGGCTTCACGGTGCACCACGTATTCTTTCTGGAGCATGTGAGTGGCCCTGAATAGGCCCTACCCAATCCCGACGTTTCGGCAAGCATGTTCTCGCCGTTCTTCCCTTGAGAACGGCGAGAACATGCTTGCGGAAATGTCGGGATTGGGTATATAGGCCCTTTTCAGGGCCACTCACATACTCCAGAAAGAATATGTGGTGCAGCGTGAAGTCTTCTACTACTCAACGAATCTATCATATCAGTGAACCTGAGAAGGGAGAAAAGCAAGGACATGTGACTCCCGTGGCTTGCAACCAATGCTGTGCGAAACGAGCTCAATGTTGCTTAATTTTCTCCTCCACAAACTCTCGGAATCGATGGCAAAGGCTTCACTTCCTCAATTCATCCTGTTAAAGCCAGAATGGATAGTCAAGCTTTCACTCACCCTAAACAAGCTTGAATGATTTTGATGTGCTACATTCATCACAGACTACAGAGTTTTTACTGCACGGTATGTAGGGCCTATAGACAGTGCTACCTGCTCAAAACGCAGCTCTGATCAGGTGTTGTACACACAGACACCAACATGCACGATGCAATTTTTGTGTAGTTGTTACCTCCAACATGATTATAAATATATGGGACTAGTGCATTACACAGTTGTCCTTAGAACACGGAAGAATATGCCTTGAGCAGTCTTTATACTACACATCTCATGCATTCTCAATTGTTATTAAAGCTGCAAGGATTTTTGAATGTTCACTGAACACCTTTTTTATTTCATTTGTTTGTTTCTTCCCACAAAGCAGGTTCAATGTTGCACAAGTTCACTTGAAGTTAAAGTAGCAGTTGCAAGAAACAAACAAACAAACAAAACAAAACAAAACAGGCTTCATGCATGTTGTAATCTTATACCTCAACTCACAATTGACGTCATACAATATCTACAAATGGGGAAAGATTGTCTGCTTGCCATTGCTTGGGGAAGGGAGTTACTTTATTCCTTAGTGATTCTGAGCGAAAATTCACCCACCTCACTATTATAAAGGGAAAGCAAGTTCTGAGCATTAATAACCCATGAGGACTGGCTGACTTTGCTACATTAAGTACCACGTGTAACACTCATCTCCCCTAGGTACAAAATTGTACAGTACCTGCCCGAGTATAATCGGGACTAGTCTTCAAGAGGTTAAATTTGATAAAATTTCATGACTTGTCATTGCTTGTCCAATCTTCAACTACATATTCTCTGAGTTTCACTCAACACTTCAGTTTACTTTTACAGGGAGAATTGATAATTTCCTTTGGCAGCCATGAATTGAACAATCCACGCAGGAAGAGACTTCATACAATGTATGAACACTTAATTAATCTTCTTTGTGAAGACAATTTTTGCACTTCCTGCCACGATGCACTCCGAGGATTGGCGTTTTCCCAAGGCATGTGCCGATCGGGCATGGACCCCATCAGACAACAGCCGTTCATAGCATGATCAATTTACACTCATTGTCACATGACATGGTCCCCACGACATGACGACTCCCATCATTCACCACTTACAATGCTATTATGTATTACTCACAAGCCAGTGATGAGAGGGTTGATCAGACACAGTCGAGCTACGAAACATGGGCGCCAGAATCACTTTAACTCTTGCTATATTCATGTAGGTTAACATAGCTGCTTTCACGAACTGGGCGGGCCACACGACTTCACGTTTTAAACTCTATGAGAAAATTGATACATCAATTGTCTCATAGCCAATAGGCTTTACAAACCAACAATATTCGCTGCAATTATACACTGTATGTAAGAAAATGTTTTTAAAAAATTGATCTTTGCTCATGACAATACAGGCAATACGCCACATGCAAAGTTTGTACTAGTTTAATAATCAAACAAACAAAAAAAAAACACAATAGGAAACACCTTTTGAGTTTTCTTCTGACAAAAAAAAAATTATATAAATGTTTTTTTTTTTTTTTATTCACAGATTTTGCTTTATTACATAAGCATGCATGAAGTGTACTCATTTATTAAAAAGTTATTCAGCCTAAATGTATAACTCTGTATTTCTTCAACCTGAATATATGTTTACTTACACAAATTGGATAAAGCAAATCATACAGTGTATGGTACCATTATGGTACATGTACATTGTATTAATTTGCTGTTTGTAGTTCATACAAACTAGCAACAGCTTGCCGGACAATAATCATAAAATTGAATCTGTGGTCATGACATACAACTGATAACTGCAAATTGTTTCTATCTAGATGTAGATTACTTTTTATAGGCCTTAGGTATTCATTGAAATTCAAAAGAACTTGAAATACAAAACTCCTAAATTTGTAAAGATCTTCCTGCTGACCAAGATACAGCTGTATAGACCGATTCGGGTTCGTTGAGGGCAGCAAACAGTTTGTGGCACTGGGCGCAGCCATTAGCTCATTACGCGGTGTCTCAGCCGACCCCCCCCCCCCCCCTCCTCTCCCCCGCCCCCCGGGCAACATGTTTATCGCGCACTTGTAACAAAGGTTCGCGCACTAAGCAAGCGTCCGTGCACCCAGTACGAGACGCCTATTGGCTAAAACAACCATGCATCAGTTTTTCATTCCATGCGCGGAAGGGGGTGGGGGAGAGAGGGTCGGTTGAGACACCGCAGTAATGGCGCTGCCCATGCCAAAAATACATATAGCTCGTCACAGAATCGGTCTATAGGCATAGCTCTACAGCTCTTTGACAAAAGGCACATTTTACCATAATTGCAGATGAAACATAAACCAAGCTTCAGCGCTTCAAAATAGTTTTAAATTGTGAGTTAGGGATAGAAACAACCTATGTAAAAAAAAAAAAAAAAAAATTGTAATCAGTATAATTAATGCTATGTATTGTTAAATGTACAAAATTAGAACAACACTGTATTTACAATAAATTTGTCTCGAGAAGTTCTGGCTACATGGTTTATTGAGAAAAATAGCAATACATCTGTATCTCCATATATTTTAGGCTTTATTGCCAAAATTCTATATGGTAGGATATTTTGTAATACAACTATAAACCTGCACATATTCAACTAATGTGATAGGAAACTTGAACATTTTTAAAATCACTCCTCCCAGAGGTAAACAATACCTTTGTGCTCTTCGTGATATACTGTAAGATTATTTTTGCCTTATAAATGATATGACTCATGGGTGAATTGGTACAATGTAGGTTGGTGGATCTGCATGACATGGAGCCCACACAAAAGAGACTATAAAATAAAATTTATTTCACTCTTTTATATCACAACAGTTTTTGCCCATTTGTTTGACATTACCTTTAACAGTTAAGTACAAAACTTGTACATGCATGTATGTGTATAAATACACACTCATTTCCATTGATTACAACTGTAAATATTGTGTGGTATTAGTTGCAGTTTCAATACAATGTAACCTAACAGCCATCACAAGTAACATTGAGTTTTTACAGCTTGCGAATTGTCTGTATAATGGCCTTGACATGCTAATAAGTATTGCATTTCTCATGTGACCATATCCTATAATGCAAGAATCTTCAGTCTATTGAAGGAGGCAGACTTAATCAGAAGAAGAAGAAGAAGAAGAAGAAGAACATTGTAAAATTGTAAACTATAGCAAGCAACTTGACAGCAAGTGGTGACTTCCTGGCAATCTGGAGAATAATGTTGAAATCTCCTTCAAATTTAATCTGCATTCACATTCATCCTCCTTTTTGCTGGTTTCCATAAGTGAGAATATCTAGTCTCTCTAACAATGAAAGAAAACATACATGTAGACACACCTCCCAGTGTTGATATTGTTTATGATAATATTCAAATGGTTAACACACAGTATGTCAAAAAAAAAATACAATTGGATTTAAATAACATCCAATATGATTAAACCATCTGAATGCTATACTTCAGGGTCTTAAAATATGACAACTTAGCTCTATTTTGCAGAAAACCCCATTCAATTTGGTTAAGTGGTTGCAGAGAAATGTGGATTGTTGTAAAGCATATCATGAGTCTGATTCTTCCAAGTTTAGCACTTGGATGCTCTTGGAACTGCATATTAATGTGTAAACACAACAGACATAACTTGTAGGGAAGGGATTCCTGACATGCTCTACAAAAAAATTTCTCTTTGACCTCTGAAGCAAATTGAATGGGGTTTTCTGTAAGATGTAGTTAGGCAATGAGTTACGGTTTCATACCCTGAAATTGTGTTTGGATTGATTGACTACTTTATTAAAGTTAATGTTGCGGAGAGTACCGGTGTAATTTTTTTCGGGGGACATACGGTATTATATACTGTATCCCTACATACAGTTCATCTTTCCCATCATCGTCACTCAGTCTGTGTGTATAGGTTTGTTTGTGTTTCCAGGTTAGCATGCCTGTACAGTGACGGGAAGATTGTTAATGGCCCATTAACGATCGCCCTGTCACTGTACAGGCATACTAACCTGGAAAAATTTAACTGCACATTACTTGAATACATATAATGAGACCATTCTGAAGCAAATAATTTTCACACCAACAATAGAAAACTTGTAATGTACATGTACTCTTAAAGGGGCTGTACAGTACTGGTTGAGGTGGGGATTCATATTTTTTACATTCCTAAGTGAGATAAAGAGAAACTTCTTATGAAATATGAAAAACATGTAATTTTAGGAAGGATTTAACGTTTATTTGATGAAAATTGGTTTTCAAATGGCTGAGATATCCAAAAAAGTGTTAATTTTAACAAAAGACAACAGGCCACAACTTTAGTAGGATCTCTTTGTTTCACCTTGTTTTTGGATATCTCGGCCACCTAATAACCGATTTTCATCAAGTAAACTTTTGATACCCCTTAGAATTGCATGCTCTTTGACATCTCATAAAGTGGTTTCTGAATATCTCGCAAAATGTTAAAAGCTAAATCCTCACCTTGACCAGAACTGTACACACCCTTTAAATGAATCCAACAAGGATTGGAACAAACATCCCCCAGCATTCCACTGATTCCACCTGATCAGTTTAATACTAGCCATCCCCTTTAAGAACATAATTATTTTTTTTTTTTTTTTGCTTGGTACAGTAGAATAGAATGTATTCTTAATAATTGTTTTACTTGATTTAATATTAACTGGTATTAAAGCAATCTTGCTTCAAAAGTCTGTATTTCTTTTGTGTAAAGACACAGGGGACATGTACCATGTATTGAGAAAGTCCACTGAAGCCAATTGACATGGTGTGTATTCATGAGCAACTTGTATGTGTAGTCCCCCCCCCCCCAATAAATTTCTAAGTACACCTAATGTGTTTTGTGCAACACTGTGTAAATGGGCATGATTCAGATTCGAGCTGATTAAAAAGGAAATGAGCAATCCAGAGAAATGCGAGCATGATGTCATCTTCACGATGTAGATCCATACAAGATTCCACATCCAGAATGAGCAGACATCACATTTGACACACCCATAGATCTAGTCTCGTTTCCATGCAATTTATGTCAAACAAAAATGATGCATGTACAAACTTTAGACTCCTATTATTATGTTAATTAATATATACTGCAACATTGATTTGAAAAATGTCATAATCAACTTATAGCCCTGCTTCAAATATTTCCAATCTTACTCATGTTTTAGTGGGTAACCTGAACAAAAATCAATTTTGAGGAAACAGAACCAAAGCAATAAAACAGTCTGCCTATGATATCAGGGCTCGACACTAACGGTGGCCCGGTGGCCCGGGGCCACCAAAAACGCGCGTCGGGCCACCAAAATTTCAGAAATGAAGATTTTGGTGGCCCAATCGGGCCACCAAAAAGTCGGATAATTGCCTTTACTTTTGTAGATGGACAGCGGTAACAATCGGCTCCGTAAGATACTAAAATTTAATGTCAGATGTTTGCTTTTTATTTTGGAAATGAATAACGGTAATATTCGACTCCATGTGATATTAAAATAAGTGTCGGATGTTTGATTTTGCGTTCGGAAATGAATAAGGATAACATTCGGTTCCAGAAGATGATGAAATAAATGTGGAATGTTAGCTTTGACGTTCGGAAATGAATACTAATAACATTCAACTCCGTACGATGAGAAAATAAATGCCGGATGTTTGCTTTTTATTTTGGAAATAAATAACGGTAATATTCGGCTCCGTATGATACTAAAAGAAGTGTCGGATGTTTGGTTTTGCGTTCGGAAATGAATAAGGATAGCATTCGGCTCCAGAAGATGATGAAATAAATGTGGAATGTTAGCTTTGACGTTCGGAAATGAATACTAATAATATTCAACTCCGTACGATGAGAAAATAAATGCCGGGTGTTTGATTTTACGTTGGAAAGTAAATAACAACAACATTCAGCTCCAGAAGATGCTAAAGTAAGTGTCGAATGATCCCTTTGACGTTCGGAAATTAATAAACATGATATTCAACTCCATATAGATAGTAAAATAAATACCGGATGTTCACGTTCAGGTGAATAATAAGAATAATGTCTCATGTTTGCTTTTATGTTCGAATGTATATAGCAACAACATTCAGCTCCGGAAGATGCTAAAATAGATGTCGGATATTAATTTTGCTCTGACGTTCGGAAATGAACAACAATAATATTCAACTCCATATAGATAGTAAAATAAATACCGGATGTTGACGTTCAGGTTTGAAGTAAATAGCAATAACAGCTCAGCTGCGGAAGATGCTAAAATAAATGTTGAATGATCCCTTGCCCCTTTGACCTTCGGAAATGAATAACAATGATATTCAAACCCGAATGATGATTAAACAAGGAAAAGTAGAAATTACGCGGTGCGTAACATATGTCCCCGCCGGAAGTAGCATTTTGTAACAAAATGTGCAATATAGGTAAAAAATCAAGGTCAAAGGTCAAAGAAGTCAAAGGTCAAAATTCTGTGTAGAAGTTTTGAAGCCCTCACCTAGTGCCATCACATAAAGCAAATGGAATCGAAATTGGGTTAGAAATGGCGAAGGAGTAGCATTTTGTAGCCAATGTACAATATAGGTCAAAAATCAAGGTCAAAGGTCAAAGAAGACAAAGGTCAAAATTCTGTGTAGAAGTTTTGAAGCCCTCACCTAGTGCTATCACATAAAGCAAACGGAATCGAAATCGGGTTAGAAATGGCGAAGGAGTAGCATTCTGTAGCAAAATGCACAATATAGGTCAAAAATCAAGGTCAAAGGTCAAAGAAGTCAAAGGTCAAAATTCTGTGTAGAAGTTTTGAAGCCCTCAACTAGTGCAATCATATAAAGCAAACGGAATCGAAATCGGGTTAAAAATGGCGAAGGAGTAGCATTTCGTAGCAAAATGTACAATATAGGTCAAAAATCAAGGTCAAAGGTCAAAGAAGTCAAAGGTCAAAATTCTGTGTAGAAGTTTTGAAGCCCTCACCTAGTGCCATCACATAAAGCAAACGGAATCGAAATCGGGTTATAAATGGCGAAGGAGTAGCATTTTGTAGCAAAATGTACAATATAGGTCAAAAAATCAAGGTCAAAGGTCAAAGAAGTCAAAGGTCAAAATTCTGTGTAGAAGTTTTGAAGCCCTCACCTAGTGCCATCACATAAAGCAAACGGAATCGAAATCGGGTTAGAAATGGCGAAGGAGTAGCATTTTGTAGCAAAATGTACAATATAGGTCAAAGGTCAAGGTCAAAGGTCACGACTGAAATTCTGTGTAGAAGTTTCAAAGCTCCCATGTAGTGCTATCATATAAAGCAAACAGAATCAAAATTGGCTCATAAATGACAGAGAAGTAGCAAATTGAAGATTTTGATCACACACGGACGCACACACGGACACACGGACGGACGGACGGACGGACGGACGGACGGACACACGGACGGACGGACGGACGGACACACGGACACACACACGTACGGAGCCCGTTTCATAGTCCCCTGCTCGAACTCGTTCGGCGGGGACAATAAATGTCGGATGTTTGCTTTTACTTTCGAAAGTACATAGCAATAACATTCGGCTAAGGAAGATGCTAAAATAAATGTCAGATGATTGCTTTTACGTTCGGAAGTGAATAGCAGTAATATTCTGCTCCATACGATGCTAAAATGAATGTCGGATATTTGCTATTACATTTCGAAAAGAATAACAGTAACTTTCAGCTGCGTTTGATGGTAAAATATTTAATGCCTGATGTCTGCCTTGACGTTCAAAAATGAAAAACAGTACAATTCGGCTCCGTACAATGCTAAATTGTCAGATAAATTATTCATTTCACTTTCGGAAGTGGACAGCAGTAACATTCGGCTCCGTACGATAATAAAACAAATGTTGGATGTTTGCTTTTTTAATTTTAAAATGAATAACGGTAATATTCTGCTCCGTACGATGCTAAAATAAATAACAGATTATAGCTTTTACATTTGGAAATGATTAACGGTATCAATCGGCTCAGTTAGATGCTAAAATAAATTGGGGATGTTTGCTTTCACGTTCAGAAATGAATAAGGATAACATTTAGCTCCGTGAGATGCAAAAATGAATGTCAGTTCTTTGCTTTTACATTTGAAAAAAAAATAATTAATAGGAACATTCGGCTCCGTACGGTGTTAAAATACTAGTAAATGTTGGATAATTGCTTTTACAATCAGAAATGAATAACGGTAACTTCCAGCTCTTTATAATGCCAAAACAGATGTCGGATGTTCACAAATGTCTGCAAATGCTCCCACTCTATCGTTTCAAACGTAAGTTTCGACCACCTAAATAGGCATCAACTTTTATAATAATCTATAAGCCTATTTGCTAAATCTTAGAACTCAGAATAACGGTAAGATGATTAAATTTTCTCTTCATTTATTTTAGACATGGGTACATGTATCACTTCAGTAATACTTAATATTTCATTTTCTATGTTCAGTAGGACCGATTTAGTATTTCTTATATTTTTCTTGATTTTTTTTTCGGGCCACCAGATTTTACTTTCGGGCCACCAAAAAATAAAAATTAATGATTTTGGTGGCCCGATCGGGCCACCAAAAATAAAAGTTAGTGTCGAGCCCTGGATATAATTCTGATACAAATAGAAAATGTAAAATCTTGTTTTCAAAATTGGTACAGTTTCAGACTTTAATACTTAAAAGAACTGGTTTGTATGTTCATGATATTCTACCACCTCTCACGCTTTACAAAGTAAAGTTTCAAAGGTGAGACACTAGTTTCAATCAGGTTTCTCCCACACATTTCTCAAATCATAGGCCTACATCACAAAATAGCCTTTTTTCCATTTTTTTTTTTTTTTTTTTTTTTTGGGGGGGGGGGGGGGGTCTTTTGTTTATCATTTTTTCTTAAGCCCTACTGGTTCTTCATTTTGACATGATTGTCTCATTGACACCGAAAAAGATGAATGATAGAAAAATAAGATTTTTAGACTTGAATGCATCGTCAGCATACTGCGGGTGCTTGTGATACATGTCACATTTGCCAAGAACGAGGCCATAGCCCAGTAAATGCAGAATCCCAAATTGTCAAAACTCCCTACCATGGAAGGGGGTTGGCAGCCCTGATATATTTTGTATACCATCTATAGGCTGTAATTCGAGAAAAGGGCCCCTAGGGCATAAAGTACCAAAATTGAGTTTTTTACCTCCACATCGTAGAATGAATTCTGAGGTATGAAGCATATCCAGGCAAGGGTTAGAGCAAGGAGGTACTAGTACCTCCATGGTTAGGGTAAGGGCTTAGAGATTGGGTTAGGGTTAGCATTAGGTTCAGGATTAGGAATAGCATTTAGGGTTTGGGCAAGGGTCTGGGGTAACTGCCCACAGGGTAATTGCCCTAGACCCATAACTATGTAGTTTTGCAAAATGTTTTCTGAATTCCACTCCTAAGTGCCTCAATTATGAAATTTAAAAACATGTTTTGCCCAAATACTGCACCTTTAGGTGCTTATCCTTAAATTATGCATTTGCGCGCAGCTATACTACAGCAAGTTGAAATTTTTTGCGCGTATTGGTTTGTAAAACTTCCGTGCCATTTTATGGCATTTATGCGCGACAGCGCTAAGGGCCATTTCTTGTGTCATTGTCAATATGTATGCACACCTGTAGCAAACAAGACTGACAAACAAACTGACGGACAGCAAATTTACAACCTACATGTAATTGACAGACAGACGGATAGACAGCAGAGATTAATTCAACTTATTATTATTATTATTATTATCATTCAAGTACACTTACATGCGTGAACAAAACTGTGATCCACAAACAGTCACCTCCATGACAAACTAGTGATCCCTGCGCTGGCCAAACCTGAACACCTCCCATTGGCCGATCAAAGGAGGCTTGCCCGTTTGCTAAACGTCCTCAAAGTTGAATGTTATTGGGGTACGAAATCAGTAGAGCAACCTTGGCTAATTTAAGCGCAGCAGCACCGGATCACTAGGGATGTGCCTATCTAAGATCTATCTATCTATCTATATATGTGGGGGCAATTTTGGGGCTGGAATGTTTGTAAATTAATGGCATTTACAGCCACTTTTCTCCCAGTTTCCTTCCTCTCCTCCTTCCTAGACTATCTCTCCCCGCCTGACCCCATTCGTAATTTGGGAAAGAAATAAAAGTAGAGGTCAAAGAACTCTTCCCAAACAAACCTCCATTTAATAGTAGGCACACACACAAACGGCAGACCTGCAGTCTAGATATAATACGAAATATACCTTATCTCTCCATTCAAGCTACGATACGTGATTGCACTGTACAATGCGGAGGAAACCTTACAGTGAAACTTCCCGTGTGCGGTAATAAAGTCAAGTACAATTTCCCAATGCAATGGAATAGTCTACAGATTGAGAGTGTAGTAAAACTGAGCACTGCATACAGTGTATTCACAGCGTAATACACTTTAATAAAAACTTTACACTGTGTATTAGCTGCCTTGTAACCAGTAGAATACATACATTGTACCATACGTCAGAGCATGAATTTCTCACTCTTGGATGTGGATTACAAAAATTTTTCCTTGTTGATCAATGATGTCTACCATCCATTGAGGATATATCATGTTTGATGCATAATTCGCATTTTATAGCCATATTTTCTCTTGAAATGGGACTATGCTCAAACATTGCTTCGATGCTCAACTATGATTTAATCAAACACAAAACTGTATCACAAATCCAGAAAAAGTGTCATGTTCACACCACATGGCATATGGTGTAATCAATTCTTCTATCAATGCAAAAGTTTCTACCATCCTTCTCACAGCTCCAGCCTCTGTGCCGACTGGTCAAATATTATGCCAGTTCTCTCTTCATACAGCGTTCTTTATTGTTTATTTATTGCTCAAAACAGATCAGCAACTATTAAAAGGAAATACTGTAAAAGTGGTTTCTTTCGCGGTGGTTTTATTTTCACGCTTTTCACACTTTGAGGTTGAACCGCGAATTTAACATCACGCGAAAATGTTTTGAACTCGTCGATTGTTACAACGTTATCATTACCGACCGCAAATTTAAACACACGCGAAAAAGTTGGCACCGATGGAAACCGCGAAAGTTTCTGTACGCGAAAGAAACCACTTTTAAAGTATGCTTGATGGCAGTGTTTATTCTCAGTTTTCTCTCTTCATTAGGCGCGGTCAGACTGGCAAAAGATCGAGAAGTTTATAGACCGATTCGGGTTCGTTGAGGGCAGCAGACAATTTGTGGCACTGGGCGCAGCCATGAGCTCATTTTGAGGTGTCTTTTAGCCGACCCCCCTCCTCTCCCCCACCCCCCGGGCAACATGTTTATCGCGCACTTGTAACAAAGGTTCGCGCACTAAGCAAGCGTTCGTGCACTCAGTACGAGACACCTATTGGCTAAAACAACCATGCATCAGTTTTTCATTCCGCGCGCTGAAGGGGATGGGGGAGAGGGGAGGGGGGGTCGGCTAAGACACCGCAGTAATGGCGCTGCCCATGCCAAAAATACACATACATGTAGCGCGTCACAGAATCGGTCTATAAGGTCACGATCTTTAAGATCTCGAAGTTTTGCCAGTGTGACCGCAAATTTCTCGCGAAACTTCCCGCGAAACTTCTCGATCTGTTTGCGGGCGGTGTCTCCGAAGCACGAGGCCATTGTCATGTCTAGCCGTGCACTGTTACATCACAATCACCAGCCATCGGATGGCGCGCTCTTTCTTGCATGCGTACCAATGGCCCAAACTTCGCAATCTTTAACTTCTGTGGGTCAGTTTGACCTTTGGGATACAAGGTGGCCATTTTTGATGCAGACAAAGTAGAGAGCTCTCCTCACTCTGAAATTCAATATTGCAGCATCGCTGAATGTTTCCTCGGTTGTGTGAATGAACAATGATTCCAACTGCAACTGCAATACCGTGTTTGTAATTCAGCATTCTATTTCTCGATAGGTGTGAAAATGGCCTTAGAGATTTAGACAAATCCCCAAATGTCCTCTTGCTGGGTATTGGCTCCCACTGCTGGTTTGATTAGTCTGGCAAAACGACCATCTGCTTGCTCCTGTTGAAATCATTATAGCATTATAGCCTTTGACATTATGAAAACTACATATACCAGTTGTTATAGAGGGACACAAACATAAAAAAAAAAGAATAAAAAGGGCCAGAGGTGATTGATTCATTCCAAGTTTAACCCGTTGAGAACAAGTTCTGAGTATACTCGGGCAAGCGTCTATGGGAAATGCGTGATGTAGCAAAATCAAACTGTCCTCAACAGGTAAAGGACGAGTAAACAAGAAAGCAGAACAACAGCACAGCTAAAGCTACATAGGAGCAATGTTCTCCAGTCAATTCTAACAGTTTTACAGTTGCAGATGATTATTACTTTAATTTGAGAATCTAACATCCAGTGCTCATTTATTTGAAAACCAAGGCATTTCTTTTTGATATTTTGATGAGTAATACAATGTAACTCATACACTAGTATACTCCCCCTCACCCAAAACATTTGATACAGTGATACCAACACAAACTTTCCTCATGATTACAAAACACAGCTGTCAGACCACTTTGCCACTTCCGAAGGCAGGGTCTGGTGTTAAAAAGCTCTGAAACTAAAAGCTTGGGCGTAAGTGGTTTTGCTTATGCAACTGGGGCTGCATCTGAAAAGCTATTACCTCCATAATGGGAATGCACGCAGCGGGACCAGGCCGTGATAGGCAATTAATGATATCTCGAATTCCTCGCCACTTCCCCATTTCCTTCCTACACCGCAGCTTGTGGAATGAGCCCAGTGTGCCTGATTACTAATCCACACACAGTTTTATGAGTTAAAAATGACATGTTGGTTCACTGCTACCGTACTTTGGGGCTACCAACATACATGTGTACAGTATCTGAAGATGTAAAAACTCTGTATATCATTTATGTGTATGTATTTTTCTGATTATTAACAAACTCATTTTGTTTTGTTTTGCTAGTTGTGGTGGTAGATAAGAAGCATTTGTTTGTTCCTCATTCAAGTATACAAGTGAAGAGTGAAACACAAAGTATTTATTTTGAAATGCAAACCAAGAAAAAAAAAATTTGTTATGTAAAATCTATGCACATTAGGGTCATTCACAGAATTATGACACTGTGGGTAAAAGTTGCTCAGTAAATGTGCACAAAGTCATCCATTATAATGGCAAGAAGAGACTGCTCAATAGACTGCAATTTTTGTGATGGTCACAAGAAGTTTGCTGTCAGATTTGTATCAGGGATATGTAATACAGAAATTCAAGGTACTCAAATTATAATGATTTTTTGTTAATTAACTAAGTTACTAACAATGACGTACGGTTCATACAATAGTTATGCTTACATGCAGTTGCTATTAAGAAAACTTGAAGTTAAGATCAAAAACTTAACAACCAATGAATACATGTACAATGTAGCTCCACTCATGAATTCACGGTGCGGGCTCACACACGCACCTTACAAGTGAATCCCACTCAATGATTATACTGGAAGTGCAGAGTCTTTGCTACAGGTTGTATGACCTTATGCCCATACAAAATAGCGCAACTGGAGGTTGAGCTGGAAGAAGCGAAGTGTACGATAACTCAAAGTTTTTTGATTATTGTGTCCATACGGAGCGAAACTGCAAATGGGGACCCCCTGAGGCCCGTGGATAGAGCATAAACCCTAATAAGATGTCTTGTGGTTCTAATCATTTATTAGATTTTAAGACTGTTAACTTTTAAGTGGATCCACACACAGCTACACTGTACTTAAAGGACAAGTTCACCTTCATCAACATAAGGATTGAGAGAATGTAGCAATATTAGTAGAACACATCAGTGAAAGTTTGAGGAAAATCAGACAATCCGTTCGAAAGTTATGAATTTTTGAAGTTTTTGTGCAGTAACCGCTGGATGAGAAGACTACTGCAGTGTATGAATAACTTAGATGTCACATGCGTACAACAAAGGAAAATATAAAGAGAATTTCACAAAATTCCATCTTTTGAAAAAAATACACATTCCCCTGACTCGTTACCGACAAATGTTATGGGTAATATTATTCCCCCTGCCTTTAGAAAGAGGCAAGTCAAGAGCTCCTTTATTATGCGAGAAAAGTGGAAATATGTTGAATTTTCTTTTACATTTTCTTTATACTGTTGTACGCATATGACTCACAAGCTGTAGTAGTCTCCTCATCCAGCGGTTCCAACACAAAAATTTAAAAAATTCATAACTTTTGCATCGATTGTCCAATTTTCGTCAAACTTTCACTGATGTGTTCTACTATTATTGTTGCATTCTCTCAATCCTTATGTTTATGAAGGTGAACTTGTCCTTTAAGTAATCATCAAGAGTTCTGTAGTGTTCGACCTAAACTACCTAAACTTAAAGGACAAGTTCACCTTCATAAACATAAGGATTGAGAGAATGTAGCAATATTAGTAAAACACATCAGTGAAAGTATGAGGAAAATCGGACAATCCGTTCAAAAGTTATGATTTTTTAAAGTTTTTGTGCAGTAACCGCTGGATGAGGAGACTACTGCAGTGTACGATGTCACATGCGTACAACAATATAACGAAAATATAAAGAGAATTTCACAAAATTCCATCTTTTGAAAAAAGCACACATTCCCCTGACTCGTTACCGACAAATGTTATGGGTAATATTATTCCCCCTGCCTTTAGAAAGAGGCAAGTTAAGTGCTCTTTTATTATGCGAAAAAAGTGGAAATATGTTGAATTTTCTTTTACATTTCCTTTATACTGTTGTACGCATATGACTCACAAACTGTAGTAGTCTCCTCATCCAGCGGTTCCAACACAAAAATTTAAAAAATTCATAACTTTTGCATCGATTGTCCAATTTTCCTCAAACTTTCACTGATGTGTTCTACTAATATTGTTGCATTTTCTCAATCCTTATGTTTATGAAGGTGAACTTGTCCTTTAAAAACAGTGTGTGAACGTACTGTAGCTAACGTCTCTGGGTGCATTTAAGATCATGTGACCTTGCACTGTGTCCATAGCATCCTGACTACAATTCAATTTGCTTTAAACTGTGATGGCACTGTACCTATTTGTAAGGGTACATTGAATGAAATATAGTTATTGCCATACAGTTTGTATGGCAAGCCTTTGAATAGGAAAATCAGGATGGGGGAGAAAGAAGCATTTTTTTCAAAAAACTAGAAATGTCGCTATGGCGACTGGTATGCCTCCGCCATAATGCATGATTCTCCTAGGTCTAGATAGTACATGTGGACAATGTACTATCTGGCCTTTGACCCTTAAATTCATAAGATACCGGTAATCACTGTCAGGCAGAACATGCATACACGCCTTGTATGTAGTACGTTTCAAGATAACTTGAGCCACTTCTGAGATATGGAAGAAAAACTTAGTTCAGCACTTTCATTTGATCTTTGACCTTTTGACCTTTGAGGCAAAAACAAAAGAAAAAAAATTTCCAGAGAATCTCTACTAGGTTATACATGCATACACCAAGTGTAAAAAAAAATAATAATAATCCTGCTGGCACTGCATAAACATGAGGGAAATAGTAAAATTTTGAAGTGTTGCCCTTGACCTTTGACCCCATGAACCCTAAATTCTCTAGATAATCACTGCCAGTCAGTACATGTATGTTCCATGAAGATACCTTGAACAATTTCCAAGGTACAGAGAAAAAAGGTGAAGTTCCGGTTTTAATATTTTCACATGTAGTTGACCTTTTGACCTTTGACTTCATGACCCAAGCTTTCACCAGAGAATCTTAATAGGGCAATACATGTATATACTAAGTTTCAAGAAAATATCTTCAGGCATTGCATAGATATGGTGAAAATAGTGAAATTTTATGTATTTGACCTTGACCTTTGACCTTGAGCATGTGCACCCAAAAGTTGATAGGCACAACTTCACTCCCTAATACACATACATGCCAAATTTCATTGGGATACCTCAAAAGGTTTTGATAGTTACCCTGTCCACAAAATTCATTACGGACAGACGGAAGGACGGACTGACGGACGGACGGACAACCCGAAAACATAATGCCTCCGGCACCACTTCGTGGTGGAGGCATAAAAATGTACGGCCTATGTGGTGTGAGATTTTTATATCAGTTTATGGTTTATTGGCAAATAAATGCTCCTACCTGTACATCAGTTTCTATCTCAAGGCTACACACACAAACACACACACACACACACACACACACAAGGTTACCAATATTTAGACAAGGCACCTTCGATGATCTGCCACTCAAAAGCAGAGTACTAGCAGAGGTATTAAAAACAAAAGAAAAAATCACTTCAACAGATCAGCTGAAATCTCTGAAAACAGGCCCCTAGTCAATAAGATAAAAACAAACTGTAACATTTATACCAGGTTCAATTTTATCTTTGCATTCTTTTGATTTTTCACCAAGACTTTCACTCTACTAAAAGAGGAAATTAAGAGTTTTAGGTTTCATGATAACACCGCAGGATGAGCACAGGAAACATGTACAGTTGTATTGGTCCATCACTTCCCAGAATGCACTGCCAAGTGCTCTTTGAACGAACATCAAGTTCTAAAGATACAAGCTGTACCTCACCCAACACTTGCTAGACATGGGAGTCGACAGAAAGTCACTGACCACAAGCAGAAAGAAAATCCGTCTACATTCTTCTTCTCTGCCCCCCCCCCCCAAAAAAAAAAAAAATTGACAATAATAAAATATAAAAGGAGTTGTCAATATCTTGTAAATTTGGTTCCAGAAATCCGCCTACATTCAACAGTACCGGGTATTAAAGTGCTCAATCCTACTTTTGTAAAAAATGAGAATGTCAGGCTGTAGTTGGAAACAGCTAAATGATGGAATGGTAGCAAACTATTAGAATACAAGTCTTGAAAAGAGACTAGTGTGTAACTTTGACCGACTGTTTTTAGTCAATTGTAATGGAAAAGGCAGTTCCCCCACCCCCCCCCCCCCACCCCAAATCTATTGGTGGCAATTTCATGTAGAGCACCTGGGGGTGGGGGGGGGGGGGGGGGGGATGGAGGGGGAGTACCACATAAACACCCGGTAGCAAAATATTTTTATATCCTCTCCAGGGGGGAAAAAAAGGCTCCTCAATGATGTGCACACATTAAAAACAAAATTGAATTTGAAATAGATAGGACAAGGCCCGACAACAAAACAGGCATCGGATTTGATCAAGACAATCTTCATCTTATCATAAATTTTCAACGGGTCGGTACAGATGCTGAGGAGAGCACCATCGGTACTCATCAGAGAGCACCGAATCTTCTCTGAAATGACTTTTAGATACACGCTATCAATCACCTGGCTCCATCAATTAACAGTCACAGTGTCTGATGCTGTACACTGTAACACATGATCACACGTGGTGGCATGTACAATGTGTATGTATAGGTGTAGGCGTCACGTCAACACTTGTGTAGCAGTAATGGGGAATGCACAACAAGCATCATGCTCATATTTGGTTGTTGGTTTAAATGTAAACAGTGCTCAGAGTGCTTTAACCCTTTCTGTATCAACGAGTCAAACATGCTCATATTTCACACTATAGGCTACAGCTGTACTACACAACGTATGTGTACATGTAGGGATAGGAAATTGATGTAGCATGCAGTGGGTTAAGTAGAATATCAGCTCAGTCAGGTTGATGTATTCTCCAAGAGTCATCACTGGATGAGGAAACATGCCAGCATGACTTCGGATCACACATACTTGTACATTTTAGATCCCAAGCATTTCATAACAAGTACTATGATGACTACTGTAAAACATATTCGCGGCATGAATTTTTCGCGAATTGGAGCCGACGGCCTTTTTTGCGGCATGAAATTTTCGCGAACTGCCACTGGCATTCAATGCGTATAGTGTAGACAAGAACTTTCGCGTGCATTTTAATTTTGCGAATCTTGGCGCTCGTGAAATTCGCGAAATTAAAATGCACGCGAAAATTCCTCGTTTTACAATACAGGGGTGTAGAGATGTAATCCATCATCATTCATGATTTCCTGTTGAGATTCAATGACTGCACAAAACTAAGACCGTTTTCACACCAATCGAGACACATTATCGCAATGCTGAATTACAATTACAATTCGAAATATGTAGTTTGTGCACATGTCCTAGGAAGGTTTTGCGAATTCTGTAGTTTTTAAACTCAGGGCAAGGAGAAGCTACATTTGTACGGTGTGGCTTCTTTCTGAGTCTCCATCTATCACTCTTAACCCATTGAGGACGAGTCCGGAGTATCTCGGGCAGGTGTCTATAAATAGGATGTTGTAGCAAAATCAAACCATCCTCAATGGGTTTAAGTAAGTAGCATGTACAGTACTTTGACTGCAGTACAAGCATTTCAGGAGTGCAGAAACAGAAACAGTTGAAAGGTCACCATGAGCTCCGCCCCAAAAAACGTGTTTTGGAGGTCAATCCCCCCACACGACTGCTTCCTACTTGTACCATAATTCTGAAACACCTCTGGACCATTATTTAAATCACAACTGGAATTTTACGATTCAAATCACCCTCCACAATTCCAGCTTGCATACCGTACATACACTGCATGTGTGCCACGGTTAAAATGTGTATAACTTGATTCATGATTCTAGTGGTGCGTCATTGAAATACAGACTGTGTTTCAAATTATGCACTCTCAGTATGAGTGAAAACGAAAAGTACAGGTATGCCTTTAAAGAGGAAATCCACCCAAAAAATGATAAACTCCAAAAGAAAGAGAGAATTATTCCCTTCAGAATGATACAAAAATGACAAAAATCAGAAAGAAACTTAACTTTTCTTTCTTTTTTTAAAATCACTTCTTGACCAGTCCTTAAATGAGCAAGTTGACGATGTCATGCTCTCACATCTTTTATTCATTTCATAATATACACTGTACAGAAATAACAAAAAATCTCATATTTTAGCTACAGGTATAAACATAAGACTTGCCTTAAAACCACCCAAAATTAAAAAGAAAAAATATGTTAACTTGGTATGGGAACATGCTTACTTGTATTACTTGTATCACTTTATAGCCAAATATAACTAATTTTTTTCTGACTTAACACATACCACATAAAAGAAAAAAAAATTGTGAGGGTATGACATCATCAACACACTCATTTGAATATTGATAAGAATTTTGTAATCACCTACCATTTTACAGCAAATTCATGACTTGATACTGATTCTATAAGCAGTCATTAGAACTGCCTGTGGTGTACCTGCAAGTGCCCACATTACTTTATATGTGGATGCATGTGGGAAACCTACAAGTAGGTATCAGTTGTATAAAGGTATAAAGGGGTTAAGAGACATACCCTGGTACATATTTGTATGGGGTTTAATCATGATATATTGTGTCATGCAGTTTGTGTTGAGCCCTATTACCAATGGGTCCATCTGGTATGCCATTACTGGTTTCAGTATCGAATCGAGATATTGCGGGCTGTCTGTCAACTGTCGCAACGTCACGATTCCTTGTATGAAGCATCTCTTGACTGACAGACTGAAAACAACTGCCTTCTGAAATTCTTGTGAATTTTTTTTTTTTTTTAAAGGGTGGTATTCAGTGGTTGTAAAAATGCTGAAGGCTAAAACACCATCTGATATCATAGAGAGTATAGAATCACTTTTAATGTGTGCGTGCATGTTTCTTTTTCCCTACCCGGTACTCTAAACTTTATGTAAAGAGCTACACACTTTATGCCTTTGGCAAAACCCTGTCCATTAAATTTACAATACTTTTTGATTAGCAGGAGGCATATGTGGAACTGTTTGACCTTGAAACAATAATAAATGTCCATCTTTTTCTTTGCTCCAACATTTTATTATTGCAAAACTAGACACATGACTATGATGTTGATACAGGCACAGCATATGTGCCAAAAGGCATCAAAGTACCGGTACACAAATCTTCACAGTGTACTTTCTGTACGACACTCAAGGCAACGTGCGTGAAATATAGACCCAATATAAAAAAAAAAATCAAGCACTTTACGATAGGTTCATTCTCTCTTAAAGTAAAACTTGTGATCCAAGGAATGCGAAGAAGACAGGATGCCTAACTAAACTATTGTAAATTGCTCTGTCTGTCTTTAGAAAAACTCCTATGTGTACATGTAGATTTAAGGATATAAAAGAGGGCAAAGGTGAAAAAAAAGGTGGCTTCAAAACTTTTTGCTTGCTCGCTTCGGGCAAGTATTTTTTCTCATTGTTCCAAAACACCTGCCTGACTTTACTTAAATTTTCACTTGCTCTGGGTAATTGGGCAAGTGCTTATAGTACCACCTTGTACGGGCAAAGGGTTGTTGCAAACAGGTGGTCACTATACAAAGTAGAAGGATCGATAGTACCACATTAAAAACTTCTGTCTAGTCATGACTGTTTACAGATCTACATGTAGGGCCTACATGTACCTGTACATTAATTTATTTACACTAGTTAGCACAAAATGTTTCGGGTGATGTTCGCTACTCTGAAGGTTCGCTTAAAATTGAAAAATGACAAGAAGATGCACACGAACGAATCTTCAAAATTCCAAATAATAGTTAGTTTTCAAATTAGCAAACCTTCTGTATAATGAACTTTTTTTTCATTATGAGATTAATGAATTTTCAGAATAATGAACCTTACTTCATCCCCCCCCCCTCCAATTACTGGTTAGTGATAAGGCAGGTTAGAGTAACGATTAGGGTTAGGGTTAGGGTTTGGTTAAGGGTTAGAGTTTGGGTTACGGTTTGGTTTAGGGTTGAGTTTATGGTTAGGATTAGGTTCAGGATTAGGGTTATGGGGTCAGGGGAATGGTCTGGGTTAATTGCCCTAGAACCAAACAGTATTGGTTTTGAAACCACATGAAAAGTATTTCGACTTCACAATCACAATTCCAAGTTTCTTTAACCCGTTGAGGACGAGTTCCGAGTATACTCGGGCAAGGGTCTATTGGATATGTGTGTGTTGCACGGCAAAATCAGCCTGTCCTCAATGGGTTAAAAAGCATTGCTTATCATGGAATTTAGTCGAATAATCAGGACATGCTATTAAAAAAATGATGATCTCAATTCATCTACGCATACATGGTGTCATTGTTCATGCACATCGTAAACCCATCTCCATCCCCCAGCTCTCTATTGATCCCTCTCTCTCTCTCTCCCTCTCTCCCTCCCTCCCTGTATTTCTTTTTCCTGTGACTTTTATGGTATGTGGCATACACATGGGAAACAGCTTACCTGTTACATGTGCTACAAAGATAGACCAATGACAATGGTCTATGTTAACATCAGCAATGTTACCTGTATGTTTTGTAAAATTATCTAAAACATTCGGTTTTATCATCTCATATCATAACATTTAACAATATTGCACTTGTAGGGGTTTTCAATATTTTTGTATCATATTGTCTACAATATTGTACACACTCTTATTCTCACTGGTAAACTTTTATTCAGATCAAGTGGTGGATACAGAGACTCCAACCCTCCCGTTTTCGAAGGGAGATCTCCCGCCGAAAGCCCATTTTCGCAAAATCTCCCGTTCTCCCGTTTGAGATTTGATTTCTCCCGCCCTGGCTCTGTGTCTCCCGGTGGAAAGGATTTCTTACTTATTGCTAATGTTGAAAAAATAAGCCTTAGATAGCACCAGAGAACATCTAAAACCCTAGGAACTTCGCGCTTCGCACACATCAACTTGGAGTCTCCCGTTTGTAAGGGGTTTCAGGCGGGAGAATCTCCAGATCAGAAGGTGCTTGGGGTTGGAGTCTCTGTGGATACCCGTTTTTATGAGTCTCTTTTGGAAGCTTTTCTTTTCATACTGGCTAGGTGTCTGCATTATTAATTCACCCAGTTTAAAAGGCCATCCTAACCCAAGTACTAGTATTTTAATCACCATTAATCAATCTATGCTTGACTGCCTGCACCATTATCACAATTGTTGTGCAATAGTTCTATATGATTATGAATATTGAGCCACCTGCTGAGTGCTAGCTGCTGCAGCATGCAGTCATGTAAACTCAATACTCATGAACAACAAAAGATGAAGGATTTGTTGTGTTTACATTTTGGATTTTTTTTCTAAATGATGCTGCAAAGCACAGGAATTTCGGGCTATTGCATGGTGGTAAGATGAGACAAGGAATATGATAATTTTCAGGATTGTGCGTGTTGCTAGCTACACCAAACCTCACTTGTCTACGTCCTCAGTTTGGTTTCGTTTCGCGGGGTTACTCGATTCGGCACTTCCGGGTTGACTTAGCCCGATGAATACGGGACGCGGCTCCCTGCGGAACACCCAAAATCATAACATACCTCTCGTGGGCGTCATAATGCCTATTCCAGCAACCACCGTGTAATCAACGTCCCTGAAAACGTTATCCCCCATCCATAAAAACCCATATTTCTGTACTCACACACGATGTTTAGGAAAACCCATGGACATCAGCAGCTCCAGGGGAGTTACACTCTGCCTCACGCTGGCCTTCCGCATGGTTCGACGATGGACGTTCGAAGCTTGAACTGACATTTTGCCCCGGGTTCAGCAGCAGCTTATCGTAAACTTTGTGTTCCGATTGACAGTCTCGAGGATTACTACTTTCTGTATTCTTCCAAAAGATGGCGCTCTTCAGAAAATTCTGCAGCGTTGTCTTTGTCAACAATCAATGTAAGAATGACCCAAGTCCTTCATTTTTACATTCATATAAGATTTAACTCATTTATGTCAGGCACTTCCGGGGGTAATTAGGATTTATGATTTATACACAAGATGAGTCCATGCATAAGCTACAATTTCCCATGTCAAACTGAATTTGGCTAAAAATTGGACTTGTGCGGGGGTCGTTCTTATATTCAGGTCTTCAATATTTCTCATGTCAAACTTGCCCAAATTGGACTTGGGTCGTTCTTACCATCAGGTCTTCAATTTCTTTGTTATGTGCCATCATCTCTAGACCTTAATTCTGTGTATGCAACGATCTTTTCCAACGTTAGAATAATGTTATAAAATAGCATGCTTCAACAGTATCCTCTTTTAGTAGGGCCTCGAGACCTTAAACACAACTGAGATATTTTTCGGAAAATTTTGTTGAGGATAATGATTTATTCTCCACGCGACAGCTCATTCAATGGGCGGCTAAAAGAACTGCTAGAAACGGCCGGGGCGGGTGGGAGGCTGGGGTGTCTTTGTCCCCTCCCCCCCCCCCCCCCTTCCCCCATTTTGATATCAGGTAGGTGTAGTACTCAACGGTTCTTTCTCGTTTCATTCCTCGGCTATATCAATGATAAGTCCGCCTTTATTTACATGTGGATTGAGTGAATGTACATAGGCAATAATTATAATTAGTAGAACACATCAGTGAAAGTTTGACGAAAATCCCAATCCGTTCAAAAGTTATATATTTTTGAAGTTTCTGCGCAGTTACTGCTGGATGAGAAGACTAACTACAGTTACAGAACGATATAAGGAAATAAAAAGAGTATTTCACAAAAGTCTTTTTTTTTGGAAAAAAACAACAACATACATTTCGACTTTACCTGCTTTCTAAAAGAGGCGAGTCAAGTTTCTCTTTGATTATGCAAGAGAAGTTAAAATATGGTATATTTTCTTTATAATAAATAGCGCCTATACACATGTGACATCACAAGTTGTAGTAGTCTTCTTATCCAGTGATGGCGGCAATGCGGAAACTTCAAAAAGTAATAACATGTGAATGCATTGTCCGATTTTCCTCAAATTTTAACTGATGTATTTTACTAGCATTGCTGCATTCTTTTAATTCACATGACATTGAGGCGAACTTGTCCTGTAAACAATAGGCCCTATAGCCTACAGTGACTTCAAGGACCACGCTCTTACAGCAGAAAAGAGCAGCAACCTATCCCCCCCCCCCCCTTGGGCCTCCCCGCTCAGCAGTTCGCTCTAGATAGTCTTTCAATGCATGATGTGTAAGCATCAAATAGGTTCTATTTGTAAAACCTCTTTGGTAAGCATCAATATAATTATCATTATGTGAGTTGATGCAGTGTAAAAATGGCACTTCATCAACAGCAAATATTGACAAGCGCAATGGCGCGCATCATAAAAAATATAAAGTTTTTAAAAGCACCTGGGGGGCGTTTCATCAACGAGTTCGTCGGAGTTTTCACCGACGAATTTGCTATCAGCCAATCAGACCAAGAATTTCATTAGCTTTTAACAGTTGTCAGTGTAAATCCTTGCGTCTGATTGGCTGATAGCAAATTCGTCGGTGAAAACCCCCGACGAACTCGTTGATGAAACGCCCCCCTGATATTCATTTCACATCGATTTGCGCATAGGATATCAGGAATAAGGCCTATTTCTTTTTCAAAATTTTGAATTTCATCCTAAGAAGCTCCACAAAATTCGAGTCTTCATTCGCAAACTATACGATGAAATACAGCTTCAAGGGCGGATCCAGGAATTCCATAAAGCGGAGGCGCCTTAACAAACCCCCTAGTTTGTTTTTATTTCTTTTGTTTTAACCACAAAAAATAAAAATAAAGAGGGGGGGGGGTGGGGGAGGCGCCTGGTGCGCCCCCGCCTGGATCCGCCACTTGCAATTCGGTGAAATGTAACAGGGCCGGCGCAGCGTTTTCAAAAGTGTGGGGGTCCACTTCCGGGTTTCATGAGCTAACAAGAAAAAAAAAAACTGAAAAAAAAAGCTCATCTCTCCCCGTCCACTTCCGGGTTTCTTCAGCTGACAAGCAGAGAAAAGAAAAAAAAAAAAAAAGGTCCTCAGCTCACAAGCAGAGAAAAGACAAAAAAAAAGGTCCTAAGTTCATTCTCTCCCCTTTCAGGGTGTTTTCACCTGACAAGCAAAAAAAAAAAAAAAAAAAAAAAAATGGTCTTCAGAGAAAAAAAAAAACCATAACCTTACCGCCGCCATACTTCAAGATCTCTATCTACTTCTATTTTAGTGCCACTTACGTACTTCCGGGTTAAAAAAAGTGTGGGGGCCCAAAATGATGGTCAACACCTTATGTATTCCTTTGTATGGTGCACAAAAAAGGGGGGGGGGGGGCGCGAGCCCCCACGGCCCCCACGGCTGCGCCGGCCATGTATGTAAAACTTTTCCTTCATCTCAAAATTTCGTCTTGGAGCTACAGGGCGGCGCCGAATATTGGATTATGTTTAGTTCAAAAGCATATAGAGAAATAATACATTATGCTTCATTTTGCATGGCTGCGGATTTTTAGAACTATACGCAGAGTTGACACTCCATATAGATCATCAGTCCTCCCTGTGGATAAGTTGACTCTCCATTGATTGCATTGCGATAAAATCTTATCTGAACTACTGTACTAGTCGCAGCTGCTCCAAAGAGGGAATTCCCCCATTACCGGTCAACCTAGACACGTACTAAAAATAGTTCACTTAGCGCGCGTAGACTGGAACAGCGTCGCGTGTCCCAACTGACCTCAGTACAGTATTCGAAAGTGCGTGGTCCCATCCCTGTACTTAACGGTTTGTCAAATTTTGGCAAACGTAAGACAAAATATTCAACGACTTCAATCGCGTTTATGATGTGATCCGTTACAAGAAAAGTAACCATGCCCAGTTGTAGAACCTATCGTGTGTCATTTGTAATCACCATTTCATTTGGTCCAGTGTGACTCGCGCCGAACTCTAACATATAAAGGGCCCTATCTTTGTTGATCCTTTTCATTTTATATTCATTCAGTATAGCAGGTATATGGTATACGGAGGACAATAACGATAACGATTAAAATATTATGGTAATAAGGGTGTGAGAGTACTTGCAGAAAAAAAAGTCTGAAAAAATCTGAAACTTATCGAAAAAAAAGTCTGAAATGCCTTAAACTATAAATATTTCCGTGTATCTGAACTGCAGAAAGAAAAAAAAAAACGGAAAATGGGGGTTTGGGGAAGAGCAAAAGAGTCTGAAATCAGATTATAATCTGAGCCTTCACAGCTCTGGTAAAATTGTAACAAATCCTAGCCATAACATTTAAAATATGGTCGATTTTTTTTTTTTTCCAGGAGTCACTCCATGCATGCGTTTCTGGTAATTTATCGTGGTGAAAACACTTTTCTCATTCTGCTCAGCTAGCTGAATAATAAAATTAAGGGTTGCATCAGATTTGTCGAGATCAATTAATTAGAACTTAAAGGTCAGAGAAAATTTAACATAAGTCTCTGAATAGGCCTACACAATTCTGATTGGCTCATTCCTGACTAATTTGAAGAGTTTGTTTGCAAAAACCGATAAGTCCATATTTGCCAAATAGAGATATTTGCGATTAAAGGTCAAGAAAAATAAAGAGAATAATAAGACAATTTTTGCTTCTTTAGACCATAACTTCAAAAATGTACCTTTATATGTAGTGACCAATATATCATTTAAGAGGTATTATTTTGTGCTTTATGACAGAGACCGTACTTCAAAAATGGACTTATCGGTTTTTGCGAACAAACTCTTCATTTGTTTTTCTGACTGGACTTTGGAAATACTATTAAAGTGTGAATCCCCACATGCGTTTATAAATTTCATGGAAATTATTTTGTTGATCTACAGAAACTCACTTATCTCACTACCCTCATGCTACCTCAGCAAGCAATACAAAACCCAGCCGGCTTTTTGATGATTGATTGCATCATCATTGTACATCGTATTGTGATCTTTTTTTATTGACAGGGTCCACTGATTTGTTTAGAGAATTTAATTTTTCCTACAAACAAAAGATCAGTGACAGGGCCCGAGATCAGAGTCGCAGAGCTCTATGATACTTTCGTATACACTTTTTGGTAGCTACGGCTGCTTCCCCAGATTTGTGATTTTCGCCCTCTATTGGTCTGATGTAGAACAGAGATTGACATTTTGTGCTGCGTGCATTTGTACACAACAGATCAGAGTGGGTCAGGTCAGGATCATGCAGTCAGTTTCAATGTACAACAAGGTGGTTCGCCTAGATGACAGGTCACTACAATGCCGCCATATCCTAACTGTACTGGCATGACACCGTGGAATTAATCCGGACGTAAAGGGAAACAGGCCGCCTTTTTTCAAAGCGTCCGGAGCGGGTACAATTTGTGGCGGCGGGCAGGCCGCCATCTGTTGCACGTCATTCCACCTCGCTCTCTCATTGGTTGTGCCGTGGAACCGCGGCTGACATTCGAGCGTATAAATACCTTGACGAAAGCAATCTGACTTCAGTTACAACTTGTGCATCCTCGCTTGTTTTAAACGACTTCTCAATTCACATCACAATGTCTGGACGTGGCGGAAAAGGCGGCAAAGCCAAGGCCAAAGCCAAGAGCCGTTCCATGCGAGCTGGCCTGCAGTTCCCCGTTGGTCGTGTTCACCGCTTCCTTCGCAAGGGAAACTATGCCCAGCGTGTTGGTGCTGGAGCCCCCGTCTACCTAGCCGCTGTGCTGGAATACCTTGCCGCTGAAATTCTCGAGTTGGCTGGCAACGCTGCTCGCGACAACAAGAAGACGAGGATCATCCCCCGTCACCTTCAGCTGGCTGTCCGCAACGACGAGGAGTTGAACAAGCTTCTCAGCGGAGTAACCATCGCCCAGGGTGGTGTGCTGCCAAACATCCAGGCCGTGCTCCTGCCCAAGAAGACCGCTGCTGCGAAGAAAGCTGGTGGAAAGAGCAGCCAGAGCCAGGAGTACTGAGCTTCATGTCTCGCTCTACTGACTGGGCTCGCTGTCAAAAGCTTGAGCAATATCTCGGCTGCTCGGCCCTTTTCAGGGCCACCATATGCCCAAGAAAGAATTCTGAGATTACTTCACGGATAACTTCAACTTGAAGTTCAAATGACATGCGTACAAATCTTGTCAATGCTAACATTAATTTGTGATGTTGCAGAATGTAAATTTCACTAATGGTAGATTGTGATCAGGGTCCAGGGAGTTCCTATACGTGTCTACGTTACTCTCCATTTGAGTTTTGTTTACTTAACTTTGTCATCTCATAGAACTCTGTTAGTGTTAGTCTGTAACAATTGTCTCTAACGTGAATAGAAAAAGACGAAATCCAGAGTAGAGTCTAGTTCTAAGAATCTAACGTTAGCATGTAGATTTCTACTAACTACTATGTTACTCGTTACAGTAGGTAGGAGGATTCATATGTAACTAACGGTAACATTACAAACAAAATTGTAAAATTAACAGGTTAGGGCCTAACGTTAGACTGAAACTTGTGAAAAGTGAAACTTCTTACATGTCAAGCTGAACGACTGACCTGCCAATGAATGAATGATGTCTCTGGTGACTTCTCGTATAATTGAGGCTCATAATCAATACCTTAAAGGGATAGTACAGTATTGGTGGAGATGAGAATTGGGCTTTTAACTTTTTGCGAGATACCAAGAAAACACTTATGATATAGTAGACTCTAGATCTATAGAGCATACCATTTTAAGAGGAATTCAAAGTTTATTTGATGAAAATCGGGTTTGGAATGACTGAAACATCCAAAAACAAAGTAAAACAAAGCGATCGTAATAAAGTGTGGGTCCCACACTTTATTAGATTTAAATTAAAATTTTCATCAAATAAATGTTGAATTCCTCATAGAATTACATGCTCTTTCATATTTCAAAAGAGGTTTCTCATTATCTCATCAAAAAATATTAGAAACCCGAAATTAGGTTTCAACCAAAACTATACGATCCCTTTAAACTGTAGTCCCATGACTTGCCCGAGTCTACTTGTTAGACATTTAGGCCTAGTGCAAGTCGGGATTCAGGAAGCCTTTTCTATACTAACCAGTTAAGTTAGACCCAGCAATAGTTCAAGGAAGGTTCCAAATTGGGTAACCAACAAGAAGCAACATCAACAACATAGATCTACAGATCTACTGCTGGCGTACTGCAAATTGTGTCGGGTGTAGTTCATGGCAGCAAATGGGGAAGGCTAAAAAAGATGGAACAGGGGCATCTAACAATTTAAGGGGGGGGGGGCATGCGCCCCCATTTTTTCTTTTTATTTCTTTTGTTTTGACGAAACGAAAGGGGGTGTTTGGTGTGGCCCCCCAACGCCCCAGATCCGCCACTGTGGAAGGAGCAAAAAAGAGCTGCTAACACAGTGCTAACGTAACAAAACATGTTGCCCAACCAAGACCCTATACAAAATGTACTATTATAGACGCAGTGCGTGACTTCTCTTCAGTGACAGGGCTGTGTAGATTCTTTGTTAGTTATAAATACAAAACATAATGTAACGGTAACAGTAGATCTCAAATCCGATTTTGGGTCTACTAGAATCTTCTCTAGAATTTCCAGACATCTAGTGTAGTACACTGTAGTAGTACATGTACCGTACGTTTTAACAGGTTTGAGTTTTACTTTTATCTATATGAGTCGGGCTCCATGAAAGAAGCGAGTGTAGTACACCTGTAACATTAGGCCTAATGAGGCCACATGACTACCGATCATTATTTTGCCGAGAACTGGTGTGATGACGTTTTTGTTCGTTTAAAAATTGTACAGGTTGTAAACTTAACCTTTCTTAATGACTGAACTATTGTCTTGAAAAAACAAAACAAAACAAAAACAAAAACAAAACAAACAGCAGGCCCCCATCACCTTTTAGCCCCCTTTCTTGACTCATGTTCTGTCTGTCCTCCATTTGCCCATTCCCATGTTCAAACCCCCCCCCCCCCCCCCCCCCCCCCCCCGCCTCCCCCATGACTCGTGTGGAGATTCTGTCACAACAAAGTTCCCTACAAGTTCAGGTTCCAAAATTAGTCAAATCTGTGGTGCATACATTCCCTTTGTGAACTTGATACTCGAGTGAGACAGCATTTTATTTCAACAAACCCAAGCACACAGACATATAGATATATACACACACGAAAACAATGTACAAACACAAACACACACACACACACACACACATACACAAACTGCTAGCCCCTATTACAGATGGGGTTGCCCGCACTACCCTCAGCCCCAACTAGAGCCTACTTTCACAAGAACTTGCTACACTGTATCTTATCCATAGGAGAGCCTTGGAGGACTAGTTAGGCTCTATTTAAGATTTCACTTTTATTTTTACAATTCTAAAATATTAGACAACCTAAAGTAGACTACATACAGCTGTATTTTAGAAATTCCTATTTTAAATGACTGCTTTCACCAGTTTCCAAGCTGCTTCTGATGCAAAATTTACCAGAATTCTTTGAAGTCAATAAAAAATAAACAAAATAGGGTCCTACAACGTTGTATGTTTAACATGTACCAGCGCATCAAAATCCCAACTTCCACAATTCTTCGACCGAACAAGATATTAAAGATGGAAAAAACAACAACTTGTAAGTGTTGAAATGTAAAACACACAGACAAAATCAACAAACATTGCAAAGTTTTAGAAATGATGTGGGATAAAAGAAACAAAACTACATGCACATACTTTTGTTTCAAAAAGATACACTTTATATACAAGTTTATTCTTTCCCGATATGCATTACTTATTTTAGGAGCAAACATGATTTGTCTGCAAAAACCAGTAAACATCAATTGGTAGGTAATACTGAACATTTTCTCCCTTCACACTGTCATGTGAAACTTCGGAATCACACAATTATAACAAAAGAACAAACTTCTTTAGGTGGAATAATTTCGCTTTGTCTACTTTTGCCATTTTAGGATATGTGATGCATTATGGTATAGAGAAGGCACATTTAGCTACTAGTATTGGATGGTCGTGGAACATTGCCCAGAGAAACATTTCAGCTGTTAACACAATCATTGCTACCACAGACATCAGCACACAAGGCAATGTAGTGCATGAATAATAGAGCTAACAAAAACTGTTCAAAGGAGTTTGTTTCACTATACACACTGGGAAATGTGAGGTGTCATGGATTATGAAAGGCACTTTCAGCTGTTGGATGTACATGTAGCAATTATGTAAACAGCCATTTGAACTTACACAATTACAACATACACTACTTACATAGCACATTGTACAATAATATAACAAACAAAATCTCAAGAAGATAAACATTGCTTTGTGTTTTTCTCTCGTTTTGGGAAATACAAATTTTCATGGTTTACAAAAGGCATGCTTAGCTACTGGTTACACATAGGAATAATGTACACAATAACATTACAGTGAATTAACACAATACAAGATATTAATGAGTACAAGGAATAGTGATCTCAGAAACTTAGAAGACACTTTGTGCAAGAATACATTCATAAAACATGTATGAACTACTGTAAAAGTGGAAATTTTCGCGGTGTTGAAATTTTCACGCATTTCGCGCAACCAGAAACCAGCGCGAAAATTAAAGCACGCGAATATTTTTGCTTGCCGTATGTTCGTGTACTTGGTGTCTTGAATCCGCGGAATTAAAAACACGCGAAACTCTTCTCACCCGGCAAAGCGCGAAAAATTAGTCACGCGAAAATATCCACTTTTACAGTACAGTGTAGATTGCTTTGCCTGTTTTAGTAACGTCTGGAAATGCGAGATTATGGTTTCAAAAAGGCATTAACTGTCATTAAACATATATCTAACAATGGAACAGTGTACACATTCACACTTAGACAAATAAAACAAAAAAATTACTGAATTTGTCAACACACAAGATAATACTGTAAAACATGATAAATTCGCGGCATGAAATTTTCGCGAATTGGAGCCGACAGCCTTTTTCATGGCATGAAATTTTCGCGAATTGCCACTGGCATTCAATCGTATCCGGGCAATTACCCCGAGAGGGCAATTACCCCCCGGCTAAATACTGGTTAGTGGTAAGCTTAGAGTAACGATTAGGGTTAGGGTTAGGGTTAGGGTTAGGAGTTTGAGTTAGGGATAGGATTAGGTTCAGGATTAGGATTAGGATTAGGGCCAGGGGAAGGGTGCGGGGTAATTGCCCAGGGGGTAATTGCTCTAGACCCCATTCAATGCATGTAGTGTAGACAAAAGCTTTCGCATGCATTTTAATTTTGCGAATTGTGGCGCTCGCTAAATTCGCGAAATTAAAATGCACGCGAAAATTCCTCGTTTTACAGTACTTTAAAGTTCCAAAACAGTTTCAAATAATACATCAAACAAAACTCCATGTGAACATAGATTTCTTTGCCTTATTGCCTCTTTTTAAACTGAAGAGAAGCATGTTGGAATATGAAAAACATTTTAGCCTATGGCATAAGGAAGGTGAGAAGTACACTGTAACATTTTAATTGATGCAGTAACAACATATGGACAATAACAAGCAGTACCATCCCAGACATAGTACAACAACCACGAAGACAAAGAACGCAAAATTTGGCACAAAATCGATGCAAATTTGAATGCATGAATAACTTGTAAACAGACAACAGATATATCCATGCCCATAATCAGTACTGTAACATTGCTGGAGTCCCCATGGAACACATGTCTGTTTGTTTTCCGATTATTATTTTATTGCATTAACATTGACCAACCTTTCTTTCATAAAACAGTGAAAAGTGGTTACAATCATGATGAGTACAATCATCATAAATGGGCAAATATGTAGTATTCTAGAGGAAAAGGCCAACCCCACTAAACTTTTAGCATCTGAACAGCCCATGGTCATGCCCCCATCAAGTTTTTTTTGAAACACCCCCAACATCATATGTGCGGGAATGTATTGTCTTCCTTTGCCTAGTTTGTATCATTCTTTTACATGTAGTATCCTGCTCTGCCATTTTATGGCCATCAAAACAAATTAAATGTGTCTAAAGCTGAGCAAAATACACTTTATAGTGAAATTCACTGCCTAAAGTTGTAAAGTGAGGTGAAGGATAAAACTGCAGAAAACCTGTGGGAGTAGAAAGGTTAACAGTTTCTATTAAAAGAATTTGTCCAAGGTGCCATACCAGGTTTTTCAATTGTCTGCTTGTTTTCCTCCCTCCCAATCCCTCTTCACTGCCACACTAATCATTTGGATACACATTTGAGTGATGTAGCACTACAGTAACATTGTTAGTTTGCAACAGCTGCCTCTATGTGTTTTGTTTTTGTTTTTGTTCTTGTTCTTGTTTTTTTTTTTCTCCAGATTTTTCCCCCAGTAATTCAGTAGTTCATGCATGAAACTATAGTCTGGAAAGGGGGTGTAAATGAAGCATTGAAGTACATGTACACGACTCCATCTCTGGCTCAGACTTATCCACACTACCTAGTGACATACTGAATGCACCATATATTTAGCGGAGTCTGATTTTTCACAAATTTGGACTTACCAACAATTTTGTAAGTGGTCAGACTCATGATTGTGGAGTCCAGTACTGAATAGAGAAATGTAAGCATGCACGTCACATTTATGTTCGGATCAGAGTCAATATTTTCAGGTATCTTTAAAAATGTGAATGGCACCTGTCTCGCGAGATCACGAAAATAAAAACCTCGCAAAATATTTGGAGTACATGTATACAGTATAATTATACTATAGGTGGAAGACGGGAGTTTTGTTTAATTGTCACATGTACAACTGTACATGTGTGTGTGTGTGTGTGTGTGTGTTGTGAGTACAGTATAACAGAATGTGTACAGTGCTTAACTTAGTCTCATTCAAGGCAGAAGCTGAAGGTTGTAAGAGGGTTCAAAGATTAAAGGTCAAGCCTGGCAAGCAATGATTGTCTTTAATCAATGACACACCCTGTTTTGTGTCTACAAAATGTGTAACACTATCAGGATAAGCCTTACAATTCATCAACTAAAGACCAGGAATGCGGTTTGAGGCAGTTGGAAGGCTGCCTCAAAACAGATATAGTTGAGATTCCCCATTACGAATTTATTGTGTATAGCTTTTTCACTGATCTATAATGTAAATACACATATAGTCAAAGAATCTCAACGGGAGTTGAACACTATCAGTGAGCGTTTGCTTCAACAAGCATGATTTACCAATGGCCAAGTCGGCTGCATTACTAGTTGTAGCTTTACCTCCGCCAAGGGAGAAGATTATGTTTTCTTCGCCGTTTGTTTGTTTGTCCATGTGCAAAATAACTCAAAAAGTAGATAACGGATTTGTGTAAAACTTACATGAAAGGATCTTGCAAATGACACAAGGAACAGATGATTTAATTTTGGCAGTGATCCGATAACTTTTGTGGATTTTACGAAGAATTTTCAATATTTTGCCAGGAAGGGTCTACAAACTGTATGTACTTCAGAGTTCAAGCTGCGCATTTTTGAGGTTTGCATATGTGCACTAAAGTGCGTGCTCTAGTTTCTGCTAGGGCGAAGCGCATCGCACAGCTGGAGGTTGATGACATGACAAAAGGCTTCTGCATTGGGAAATCGGGCGACTTTCAGCATGCATATTGTATGGGTGGAGATCACTGATCTCTACTATGGAAGAACAAGATCAGTAGTGGAAATGAGTTGCTTGGTGGAGGTCTGCACTCTCAGAGTGCTTCTGTAGTTTTGTAATGTACCCTGGAGGGGAGCAAATGAAGATTGATTTTATCAGGCCATCCATGTCTCCCCAAGTTACCAGGTTTTTAAATGTTCCAGCACAGTCTCCTTCTTCATGTCTTAACCCGTTCCACAAGGGAACACAGCCAGCACTACGTTTTCAAAAGTGGGGGGGGGGGGGGGGGGGGGGGGGGGGGCAATTTATATTTCTGGTGCCACTTCCAAGTTTCTTCAGTTGACAAAAAAAAAGGCCTCCCCCGCGCAGGTTTTATCGGCTGACCACAAAAGAATCGCTCTGGTACAACATACAATCGGCAAAATCTTAACCACATTCTTTTTTCTTTTTTTTTTTTTTTTTTTTTGGGTGCCACATCTGAGGTCAAAAAAGTGGGGGGACCCGAAGTGGTTACACCCTATGTATTCCTATATATTGTGCAAAAAAAGGGGGGCACCCCCTTCCCCCTTCCCAGTTCCACCGGCCCTGGGGAACTTGGTGACCTGTGTATTAAGTCTATGAGCATTTCAGAATTCAGTATGGAACGGGTTAAGTGTGGCACACAACAATGACTCTTTTTTTCATAAGTCATGTATAGAGAACAAACTTGCGTCGGGTGCCCGTGCATTGGCCGTTAACGCAATACAAATTGTATTGCATTAGCAGCCAATGCACGGGCACCCAACTACATAACTATTGGTAGTCAGCCTTGCCTAGGTCTAATCCAACTGGATCACAGAAATTGAATCACTGAATTTTGACTTAGACAATAGAATTAACACATGTTTACATCCATCCAGGGTAAGATTTTTCTTTGACTAAAACAGTGTTTCGACTTTGGCGAGGTTGACTGTACAGTGCATAGCTTCATGTGTATTAAAGCAACAGTTCATTGCCTTTTAAGTGTATGTACATTGTAAGATACTAATTGTGCAGCTGGAAGTAAAGCTTGTAATATCGCAGTCTGGTGAAACTATTGAAACAAGTGAAGTCAAGCGTTCATTGCTTCGGAATATTGTGGCATGTCACACACTGCGGACAAGAATTTGCCACAAGACAAGGTCTTGTAGCCCTAGTGGCGTTACATCCATCCAGGGTATGATTTTTTGGGGGGCTTAAGATAATATCTTTACTTGGGCAAGGTTGACTGTACAATGCATAGCTTCATGTGTATAAAAGCAACAGTTTTTGCCTTTTAATTGTATGTACATTGTAAGATACTAATTGTGCAGCTGGAAATAAAGCTTGTAATATCGCAATTTGGTGAAACTATCGATACAAGTGAAGTCAAGCGTTCATTGCTTTGGAATATTGTGGCATGTCACACACTGCAGACAAGAATTTGCCATCGTCATGCTGCATTTCTGTTCACTTTTGTTCATGGGGAATTTCTACCCTTATTGGCATTGTAATCCCGCAGCTAGAAACACAACGAAAGAAAAGCAAATATTTATGTATATTGTGTCCTGTTTTGTCTGGAAATAAATATGAGCATTACTATTAGTATTCAGAAACTGCCTGTCTGTCATTTTACTCGCATTTCTGTCTCTTGTCCACCCAGTCCATTTTGGAGCACATTGACTGGATGAATGGATGCAGGGTGGTAATCTTACTCAAATTTTTGCCATATGATTAGATAGATCTAGAAAGACATGGAGGAGGATTCTATAAGTGACTTCATTCCATCATGCACAAAACAACAAGCAATGAAAGTTCAAAGGTCATCTGAAACTTTGGATTAAAAAAAGAAAATGCTTTATATCATTATTTTGACAGGCCAGGTTTCCTTCAAGTAATACTGGGTGACGCACGCATAAACAGTGAAAATTTCTCCCCTCTCGAAGATCAATATGACATTTATTTTTTTCCCCAACTTCCATGATAAGCAGAGAAAAATGTTTTGCCCCAGTGAAGCCTTTGATCTGGTCATTTTTTGAGGAAAGTATGAGATAGGAATCACGCAAAACTCTTGACAAGAAAAAGCGGCGGGATGATTCAGACGACAAAGTTTTACTCCAACGTCGCCTTTTCTGGAGAAGTGGCAAAAGTCAGGTGGAAACATTGGAATACTCTATTAAAACTATTGTCATTCATGCTGTCAGAAATAGTACTCTTACACACAGACCCAAAAAGAAGAAGAAGAAGAAGAAGAAAAAAAAATATCCGTGTATAGGCAAGTGGTCAGTGGGTAGGAAAGCACTGTCTCAGGCTTCATCTTAATGCATGTAGTACATACGTATAAATATGTAAAACTGGAAGACAAAGGCACTCGATCAATAAGGCACAAGGTGAGTTCTTGGAGGGGTCAAGCAAGCAAATGACCGGTATGGGGTGCACGAGTCAGTTTACGAGGCAAACTCGGGACAAGGATCATGTCGCGTGTTACGGGGGACCCTTGATGATGATCTTCGACATTTTCTCCTTGATCTTCACGAAGCACTTCTTGAATTCAAGTCCATCACCCTAGAGAAGCAGAAAGATAAACAAACCAGACAAATAATATAAAGATTAAAAGTCTAGTGAAGAGAAAGCATTTTTCCCCTATACATTGCACAATGAAGTCGTAGAGCAAAATACTATGTGTGTAGACACTGACCAACATTCATGCAGTAGTTGATATTGTAGTGGTAACTTTCAGGCAAAGTACAATTTGACATTCCTTAAACAGAATCATGTGTTACTGTATCTACACTCGCAGCACTTCCACATGCATTTTCCTTTCTTACAAAATTCTGAAATATACGTAGACTGACGATAATTGAAATGCATCTATGCATTGTCCTTTGAAATTTAATATCACTGTAAAACACTACAGAGAATTATTATACCTTCACCACACAGAGTTTGAAGGGGTTTTGCACACCTCAAGATGGTTCCTTAGACACTCAAATTTGCATTGTACATATTTGTATTCTATTCCAGGCAAAATAGTAGAACACATACATCTATGAAAGTTTTGGGAAAATTGGACAATCGATTCGAAAGCGACTAAATTTCTTATTTTCGTTGCCGTCATTGCTGAATAAGGAGACCACTATGTAGTTCATAACATCATAATGGACAACAATCATACTATAAAGAAAATTCAAAATATTTCACTTTTCTAGCATAATGAAAGAGCACTTGACTTACCTCTTTCAGAAAACTGGGGGAATACTATTATCCCTAACATGATTAAAATGTCAGTAACAAGTCAATGGAATGTGTAATTTTAATGAAAAATTAAATTTTGTAGATTTCTCCTTATATTTCTTTGTACTGCTGTCCATAAGGACTTCATGAACCGTCAAAGTCTCCTTATCGAGCAATGATGGCACCAAACCTTTAAAAATCATAACTTTTGAATTGATTGTCCGATTTTGCTCAAACGGTTACTGATGTGTTTAACTGATACTGCTGCTTTGACTCAATCCAATTTTACATTTGGGTTTTGGTTTCTTTTAAAATTGTCAGGAAGCGTCTTGTAGAGTGACAGAGACCTGGAAGCTCTGTGGGTCGATAGAAAGAAGAGAGGGAGACTCTTACCTTCGACAGCCGGAAGTCCACTAGAATGCGACCGTCCATCTCCAAGAGGCTGGCCTTCATGGTCAGTTGGTGGTTGCGACGGTCAAGGGTTGAGATGGTGATCTAAAGGTTAAGGGTCAAAATTTCTCACAGTATCATTCTAACAACAAAGAATATGACACTCTTTTATGAGTATTAACCCCTTAATGACAAATAGCTAAACAGCAAATTATGCTTTTAAAAGATTTATTTCTGCTCTGATATGCTACTTTTCTATTGTACAAGGTTGTATCCATTTTTTTTTTTTTTTTTTTTTGTCCAAAAGTGGTTGCGATTAGTAGCATGTGTATGCTGAGGGTTTGCTGATGTGAGAAGTCACCTTTTTTTTTTCAAATAGAGATTATAGGTTTAACTTGCTTGTTTTTGTTTCTTTCTCCCTCAAGAGAGACCATTACTCTTCAAATTTCT
Source organism: Diadema antillarum (assembly GCF_040938485.1). NCBI lineage: Eukaryota > Metazoa > Echinodermata > Echinoidea > Diadematoida > Diadematidae > Diadema > Diadema antillarum. The sequence continues at coordinate 563,823 of NW_027272416.1, read as the reverse complement.
ACTCAAGCTAGATCAGCAGGGCTGCCAAAAAGACCCACTGATCAGCACAGTGAAGTCAACTTCAAAAGCAAAAAAAAAAAAATCCTGCTTTGACTTGAAAATAAGAAAACATACAGGTTCTAACAATGCTAAATCAGAAAACATAATATCTTACATATCAAAATGTATTTCCTTATATTTGATGAAGGAACATATTTACACAATACTGGCTATCACTGCATCAAAGTCCCTAAACTCTCATGTCTGAACCCTGTGAAGACAGTCCTGAGTTTACTCAAGCAGGTGTCTAAAGGAAATGCGTGCTACAGCAAAAATGTGCTCTTCCTCAATGGGTTAAGGATTTGAGACATGTTGTAGTTCTCTTCTTTCTCCTACCAAACAGATAAGGATGTGTAATCCATTGGAATAATAGTCACATGACCACAAATGCTAACTGGAGGTGCCACAAGGACACAATATTCGGAAAACAAAAGTGGTTGTAAATCTCTTATTTGCTTAGCTTTGCTCACTTTCAAAAGATAGTTGCTTTCATTCATTTTACTCAATCCAGATGAGACAGATTAGTACTAATAGCTCCTGCACAAAGCTACTGTAAAACCAGAAATGTTTACATGCGCAAAACTTTTGCGAATTTGAGGAGCCAAGATTTGCGACAGTTCCCCCCCCCCCCCCTTCAGAATGCACTGAAAGCCAGTGGCAATTCACTTAAGTTTCATGTGGCGAAAAAGGCCATTGATTCTAATTCCTGAAAATGCCATGCCGCGAATATTTCTTGGTTTACACTATTCTCCCTACCTGGTTTGAACAGCTTTTCTTCCAGGAGTAGGCGCTGAGTTTGTCCAGGATCCCAGTCAGCACCCTGAGGGTCTCCTCGAAGCTGCACTTGGTGAAGAAACGTGTCATTCTACGCACTAGTCTCTGCAGCGGAGTCTGAGAGAAAGAGAGATAGACAGAGAGGGATATACATATATTATATATTATATGAAGAGAGACAGATATATATATATATATATATATGCACATAATATACAGACAGAGAGAGGAAGTATGTAAAGATATGGACAAGGTTTGATTGAAGCAGGTGAATGGACAAGAGGAAGGAAAGATAGAACAATAAAGGTGAAGATTTAAAGAGAGAGAGCAATAAGATAAGCAATAAGATAAAACAATACTCATAACTTTCTTAATCCCACATATTGATATCCATGTTAGCACTTGTCTTCCATTGTGGCCTTTAACCTGTTGAGGATGGGCTGAATTTGCTATAGTATGCATTTCCCATAGACACTTGCCCAAGTTTACACGGGACTCGTCTTCAATGGGTTAATACCCATAAGTGTGGGGAAGTCATGCAATGGGAAGGCTGGCTTGACTGAGATAAATAATAAAAAAAAAGAACTGCAGACAATGAACTGTCTACAACTTTGTATGCAGCATACATGTAGTGGAAGAATATTGACTGGAGTTGAATATTGCCACTGAGCTATCCATCTGTCTATCCATCCATCCATCTATCTATGTATCTATTTAACTATCTATCCATCTATCTATCTATCTATCTATCTATCTATCTATCTATCTATATAACTATCTATCTATCTAAACATACATAACAGGGCTCTAAAACTTTCCTCTGCCTATTAACCCTAAAAAGACTGGGCTATTTTGGTAGCTCGAAATACTGGGGGGGGCCTCAAGGGCCCCCCCCCCCCCAAGATCTCGGTCGTGGATCGCGCGATCGCCGCGGAACTTTGCACAACGGTAGTGTGCGATGTAATCTACAAGATCGTGTTTTTAAATTTTACAAAATAGTCTTCCTTTATTTTATTTTGATTAATCATGATGATTTATGCAAGAAATCAGAATCTTTCATCTAAATCAGTAAATAAAGCCCCAAAAGTGCTCATTTTTGGTATAATTATTCTTTGTGGCATTCTTAGCAAACGTACTTGAAAAAAAATTCGGTATCAAAATTAATTTCTTATTTATTTTATTGTTTCATGAATTTCTTATGTATTTCTTTGTTTTTTCGACCTTTTGTTTTTGTTGTTTTTTGTAACAAAATTTGTCACAGACACTTTTTGAAGCATAATACTCCTAAAACAAACTAATTTTAGCCATTGAGAGTAAAAATAAGCATATTTATATGAACCATGCGAAAAAACTCAATTTGCATCGACTTTGTACACAAAATCACATTTTTTAGCCATTTTTGGCCTCACGTGCATGTACAAAAAGTCATGTAACTTCAGAACCGTACCCCCGGGCATCACAAATTTGGTGTCAAAATGTGCAAAAAACTCAAAAGAAACTAGAAATGTCGCTAAGGCGACTGCTATGCCTCCGCCATAATGCATGATTCTCCTAATAGGTCTATAGTACATGTGGACAATGCATAATTACATTTTCACAATATTGGCAAAATATTGAAATTACATGTTTGTCACAAATGTGTTGAATGTTCACCTTCTTTTACCTAGGTTTAATTAGATGATAGGAGAGCATATAGAATTTGGGGATTCAAGGACTTTAACTTGACTTTGACCCATTCATAAGTGTGTAAATACTGTAATTTTCAAGGTATGGAGAAAAAGTGTAATTTCTGTATTAAAAAGTGTAATTTCTGTATTGAAAAGTACACTGTTACCATTTTCTTTTGGCCTTTGACCCTAAAATTCATAGGATAATCACTGTCAGGCAGAACATGCATAAATATGTAGTAAGTTTCAAGACAACTTGAGCCACTTCTGAGATATGGAGGAAAAAGTTAGTTCAGCACTTTCCCTTGATCTTTGACCTTTTGACCTTTGAGGCAAACCCCGCCCCCCCCCCCAAAAAAAAAAAAAAAAAAAAGAGAAAAAGAAAATTTCCATATAATCTAGGGTATACATGCATACACCAAGTGTAAAAAAAAAAATTGCTGGCATTACAAAAATATGAGGGAAATAGTAACAATTTGAAGTGTTGCACTTGACCTTTGACCCCTGACCTTTGACCCTATGAACCCTAGATTCTCTAGATAATAACTGCCAGTCAGTACATGTTTATATACTATGTTCCATGAAGATACCTTGAACAATTTCCAAGGTACGGAGAAAAAAGCAAAGTTTTAATATTTTGATTTGACCTTTTGACCTTTGACCTCATGACCCAAAACTTTCACCACAGAATCTTAATTGGGTAATACATGTATACACTAAGTTTCACGAAAATATCTTCAGGCATTGCATAGATATGGAGGAAATAGTGAAATTTTACGTATTTGACCTTGACCTTTTGACCTTTGACCTTGACCATGTGCTTCCAAAAGTTGATAGGCACAACTTCACCCCCTAATACACATACATGCCAAGTTTCATTAGGATACCTTAAAAGGTATTGATAGTTACCCTGTCCACAAAATTTATTACGGACGGACGGACGGAAGGACGGACAGACGGACGGACAACCCGAAAACATAATGCCTCCGGCACCACTTCGTGGCGGAGGCATAAAAAGTCATGGAGCATCGCGGCGAGAGCATTGCGTGTTGCAGAGTAATCGTGCGAAATGTCGAGGGGGGGGGGGGGGGAGGGGGCGCCAACCCCCCCCCCCCCTCCCCCCAGTGCAGTTAGGGTTAAGGACCACTGCCTACCTGAGAGGCTCCAGGGGTGCATGCTAGCTGACTACTGAGGAGCATGTTGTCAGGGTGAACTGGCTGGGAGAAGCTGAATGCGTTCACCAGTTCCTCCACCGCGCTGGGTATGGTGCCCTCGTTTGCCGTCCCAAAGCCATTGGTCTGGAAAGTGGGCTGGGAGGCGGAGACCTTCCCGTTGCTACGGCAACCATGGACAACGACAACGTGAGAAATAGGGAGAGAGATTTCAGATGTGAGTGAAATACATTTCATGCTTGAGTGGCAATTCAGAAAGAGGGTTGTTTGCTTATGCACAAAAACATTATGATTCTAAGACACAACTGCCACCAGATTTTGAATAAATGGGCAATTTTTGCATTGGTTATGAAAGCACAGGGGATTGATTTGTCAGTTTACAGAGCCACCAACAGGTTTATGCCCAAGAGTTCTGGCTGATTTTTAAGCTCACAGCAGGACGTGAACAAAACACACTGGTGGGCAACTCTGATAGCAACTAAAGATATTGCAACATGCGATGTGGTCAAAACAAATGACCGTTACCTGCGGCCACCTGCCAGAGGCGATAGGTCCTTGCCACTGCAGACTCTCTTCATACTGGCCAAGCCTGGAGAACTGGACGGCACACGGCCAAGGGTTCCTGAGTCCAAGAACAATTACAGGCAATGACGGTAGGGTAAACTTTTGTTGGCATACATGCAGTATGATAAGATGATGACAGATTCTGTTGTTTACAAATGATCTTATTTCATTTTTGCTTTTATTTCATTTTTTTTTTAAGTTTCATTTGAATTCCTTTGCTTACTTAAATGTATTTATGTACTTACTCGATCATTTATATATCAATCTATCCATTTTCTTAATGTTGCTTAGTAGACAAATTCCCCCAGTTACTTGACATTAATATTCTTCAGGACCCTTAAAACTATACTTGTCTCTCTTTATATACTGCACTGTTCTATAGAAATCACGTTGAATGACCAAATGAAGAGCAGCGTGATACCACATTGTTATCATTTGACTGACTCATTCAAGAAGGGGAAATAATCTCCTCTACTAAAGATTAAGTCAAAAGGGGTTTGAGCTTTCAACCCCAGATGAATCTTTGTCAGAGGCAAAATGAAAAGAATACAGGTTATGAAAGCAGACACATGAGGGACCACACACAATGTGCTTTGTCTGAGAGGGCAGGGATAAGGAACAGAGAACAAAGAAAACAAAGGGGGTAGCGTTAGGTGTCAAAGGCATGGAGCCCAACAGATGAGCAGGGGGGTTAAAGCACAGGGGTGAGAAAACATTAGGGACAGGTCAGGCCAGTGATAGTCCTAAGGATCATAGATGGGCAACCTGTGAAGGATAAAGATGAATTGTTTGAAACTTGTAGGACTCACATGAAAGCAGGTTTATGCGTCAAATCAGAAGCTCAAAAAGTAGGTACAAACAGGACCAAAATTTGCAAAAATGGGGAATTTTCATCAACCTCTCATACTTAACCATCAACAAGTGGACATACATATTGCCACATGATACTATAACTGCTTCTTCAATAGTGGAAAAACGGGAATATTCCTATGCCATATGAAGTTGGCACGTATGAAAACGAAGGAGGTAGAGTGAGGGTGCTGCTTCTGTTCAACCATGAGCTCACCTTTGGACCGGAACCAACGATCATTCTTGATCTGTGAGATGCCGTAGCGCTTGGAGGGTTTCTCGGTAAGGATCCTCCTCAACAGAGCTGCTCGAGAGGCGAGAATAATTGCAGGAATTATTAACAGCACTGCTCTATTAAAAGTGCAATTCCACAACATGTCCAGGCTGAATTTGAAAATGGTAGACATTTTTTAAGCTTCACATGTACTCATTAATAAAGGTGATATTAGTCACCATGCATTAGAAGTGTATCTATTTTTTAGTTTTTGCAAAACATGATGATACTAGTTTAAGCAGCATATGCAAATTACCTGAGGTGATGATGCTGGATTGTTCCTTCAAACAAGTAGTTTCTACGACTGGCAAAAAGTTCACTTGTAGAAGCTCTTGCATTACCTAAAACTGTTTTTTTTTTTTCCTCAGTGAAACAATCCAATGTTTCACGACTGAATCAATATCTGGTGAAAATGATGTCACATTCGACTGATGACTAATACCATAGAAATGGTACAACTTATGTGTCTTGGTAATGTGTCTGTGATGTTGTCTTATTAAAGTGGTTTTCAGTATGCATCTGAGTCTTGATTAAATGGAGGTAACTGCACTCATCCCCCCCCCCCCAAAAAAAAAGGCAAAAGGGGTAAAAACTATAATAGATCTTATTACGGAAGGGAGGGAAATCCTGGTGGCACAACAACATGTCACACATTTTGACACCAAAAATAATCACCACCACCAACGATATCAAACTTAAAGTATCAAAAACTTCATTCTTCCCTCGCCTCACACGACATTATGTCAGTCTTGTCTGGAACCATCTTTTTCCCAACGCGGTCCGAACAGGCCACACCTACTTCGTACAAATGCATACCGTTTATTCATGACAATCTGCATATCTTGATATGTTTAAATCTTACCCAGTGGGGTGGTGTCAATCTTCTTCCACGGTGACAGGTGCATCTTTTTGTCCAGCCAATCACAGAACTCCGTGCAGGTGTATGTAGGCTCATCCCAAGGCAACTCTGGAGGGAAGATAGTAAGCAAATAATCAACGTTGGTGAAGGTGATGGGACAAACTATCACTTCCGAGGCGATCTGGATGTAGCTATCTTTCCGAAGCGCAGCTGAGGAAAGATAGCGTACACATTTAGATCGCCGAGGAAGTGATAGTTTGTCTCATTGCCTGAAACTAAAAGTTGATTATTTGCTTTATATTCCACATCTAAGGTCCTAGAAATTCCCATTTTATTCCACATCTGAAACCGTTTTAGCTGTCTTTAGGTGTCCGTAGGGCTTAGGCTACGTGTGCGCGTAGATGACAAAACAATGAATTTGCTGCGCGCACCGCGCGGCACCGAAGTGAAAGTGCGTTGCACTGTGTACTATCAAGTGACCTAGGTCACATGATAGTCCACAGTGCAACGCACTTTTATTTCGCGCGTACTCATCTTGCGTTAGGACTGTGTGGAGATCAGCGAAACAAAAGGGACTATCAACATAGAGTGTAACAAACTTTTCTTCTCAGGTGATGTGATGGGCAAAACTACGCTTCATCACGTGATCACCTGTGGACCAATCCTATTGCAAAATTCTTAGTATGTGGAATATAACAATAAATAACAACAGACATCACTCATCTATTAAACCATTAGCAACTGAAATGCCCAAACCACCCGTCTTATTACTCCCCAAGCCACCCGAAACCGCCCGTAAGTTGTTATTGTTGTTGTTGTTGGTTTTTTTCCATATAGAATATATGAACTGTTCTCTTGAAATGAATATCAGTAGTTGTTCCTAGATCCATCACATTGATTCTTGTCATAGCGAATTCATTACTTCGCAATATTTACTAACAGTCCCAATAATACAGGGTATACAGTAATTTTGTGACACAGCTAGAAACAAGTAAGCCTCAACAATACTTTTATGATAAAAAAAGGGGAAAAAATGTCATAAAAAGTCTGCATGTAAAGTTGAGACATTAAACTCCATCAAAGTATGTCTTGCAGTTAAATGGACAAATGGTATTGGTAACTCACTTATCATTATATCGTTTTGTCTGTTGTTCTTTTTTTTTTCTTTGTGACCTCTTCAAACATTGGGCAAACTGTGAACAACAAAGGCCAATTTGTGCCACTTAACACTTTAATAGGACAAATTATGATTCATAGAGCAGTAAAAGTTTGTATGGATTTTATTGTTGCTGTGTTTGTTCTTCAGGTCTCTGGAGTAATTCAAAGCTAATGTGAATCAGCAGTTACAAGCATTTGAGAAATAACACTATTTCTTGAATACAAAGGCCCAAATTATCACGGCGCTGTAGTTAGATGGCATCCTTTAGACTAAGAGTTTTGTAAGATTGTAGCAACCTTCTCAATACTAAGGTAATAGAAAACACTGAATTAAGGTGAACGAAAAATAAGATTGAAGTTCTTTGGGTGAATTCAGTTTAAGGACTGAGTGAAAGCATCTCAATTAGTGGGAATACAGGGCAGCTGTCTGCAAAACTACAAGTTTCTAATTGGCATTTGTGAGGGGTATTCTGTAGAAAATCTGTTTTCTCTCCCAGATGACAAGCCATTTTCTCCTCATGAACACAGCACTGACAAAGGCTCTTTGTTCCATTAAATCCCTTAACAATGTGTGTCTCTAATTGCGTTAATCCCTTCACAGAGGATTAAAGATCTATTGATACACCGAGTTCCAAATTCAAAGGGTCTGTTCAGAATGTCTCCTTCCAAAATGAGCAACAGAGCTTGACAATACACTATAAGTAAATTACCCTCACAGTTTAGTAGTGGGTGGTTTCACTGAAAACCATGTATTCTTTCTCCTGAAGGGGGTAAGAACATTCTCACCAAAACTGTGGGGTAGGCATTTTTCAGGTTTTTCACTTTTCTGTGGGGTAGGCACAATTTCTTCATCCAAGAATGAATGCATGGTGTACCACGAAACCACACACCATAAAAGTTCTACTTCCATGAAATGTTCAAAGAGCATCGACTACTGTAAAACATGATATATTCGCGGCATGAAATTTTCGCGAATTGGAGCCGACAGCCTTTTTCGTGGCATGAAACTTTCGCGAATTGCCACTGGCGTTCAATGCATGTAGTGTAGACAAAAACTTTCGCGTGCATTTTAATTTTGCGAATTTTGGCGCTCGCGAAATTCGCAAAATTAAAATGCATGCGAAAATTCCTCGTTTTACAGTATACTCTCACATTTCCTCTGCAGTGTGTTGACTTATGTACAGATCAGACTGATTTGCCATGCAAACCAATGACAATTTTGTGGTATCATTGATGAGAATTAATTTCCCACACAGGATACCACAATAACAGCTCTTGACTGATGAGTCACATACCACGCTGGCATCGTGCAAATGGACGTATCCCATAATAATTCAGATGATTTACTTGTATGCAATGGAATTGCCATCTTGGATGTCTTATGATGATAATCTAAAGATTTGGCAAGATACACATAAAGCTACAATTTCAATTTCTTTAATAATTGTGCATATCTGTTTATGCAAAACATATCAGAGTACAGGTATATGATACAGTAACCACTTTGAGAAAAAAATACTTACGCAAGAAAAGGTGATGTTGCACTTGTACCCTAGATTCACATGAAATGTGGAATTTTACACCTCAGCTTGCGACAATCTTCAGAAAAAACCAACAACAAACATGCCCCCCCCCCCTGCAAATTATCAAATCAAACTGATCAATTGCACTGTACAGACAAACAGTCAAATCATTCATACAAAATGAATTCATTATATAATGGCCAGGGAAAAACAAAACAAAACACAATGAATCAAGCGAGGGCGTCAGTCGTACCTCCAGTGAGCATGGCACCCCCCCCCCCCACCCCCCAGAAATGAACAAAAATCAAACAAACTGACTAAATGCACTGTACAGACAAATACACAAATCGTTCCTTAAATTAAATGCTTTAATGGCTACGAAAAAGAAGAAGAAAAGAAACACGGTGAATCAAGCGAGGGCGTCAGTCGTACCTCCAGCGAGCATGGCAACGAGAATGATACCACAGGACCAGATGTCGGCAGGCTCGGCGTGGTATTCTGTTCTCTTGAGGACCTCGGGGGCGACGTACGGCGGAGTGCCACAACATTTCCCCAGCAGCCTCTCCTTGCCCTGGTGCCTAAAGACCGTCGCCAGACCAAAGTCCGAGATCTTGAGATTGTCTGGGCACAGTCAAGAATAATGACACCAAAATCACAATTAAACTATGGAAGACAATGATAATGACAATAGTGAGGATGACACTGTCACTTTGATCTTCAGGTTCTCTGAATTGAGCAAAGAATAATATAATGATATCATATTCATGATAGCAATGATTATGACAATGATTATATTAATGAAAATACTAATAAAGTATTAGTAATAATGATAAATACATTGTTACCACTATTACTTGAAGATGAAACAAAATGGCAAAAAAGGTAGAATATAAAAATATGTGACAGAAGATGCATACAATGATATTGATATCAAACATGATGTAGATAATCATAAGCTTTTATTTCACATGAGTACTCTGTCCAACTACAGTTTATGATTAAGTGACATGAAAAGAATCTTGAAAATTAATACACACATACACAACAGATCAACAAATCAAAGACACAAATAGCTTGTAAAGAAATGAGGAGGCAGAGGTGAAAACAGTAAAAATGCTGACAACCAAATAACCAAAACCAAAATAAACCAGCATATCCCACAAGTCTTCATCTACATTGTCGCTACCCCCATTCTCTGCACTGGAGAGGCATACCATTGTCATCTAGGAGGAGATTTTCAGGCTTGAGGTCCCTATGAGTGACACCCTTGGTGTGTAGGTACTCCACACCCGAGATGAGTTGGGAGAAGAACCGATGAGCCTCGGGTACTGGCATACCCACGTCGGGCTCTGCGGAGAAAGATCATGCTAGAGTTCTTTCAGAATGCCCCAATTCTTATGTGTATAATGACAAATTATACACACTGCAAAGGTGTTTATGGTGCAATTTCACATATTCTCAAATTTTGCTGACTTGTGTGATGATTTTCAGAATGCATAACATAAAAAATAAGACTCCATCATAAAAAAAATTTGAGAATTGTGCTGTCACTTATACTACAAGCTATTACAACCATGCTAATAAAACATTATCAATCAAAAGATAAAAAAAAGTTATTCAAATTTCTTAGTATGAACATCTATTTGAAATGCCGAGTTTCTATCTCTTCTCCTGTACACTTCCACCTGAAAAAAGTGATAGCGTCACATAATCATATTATTTCTAAATGGCTTTTAAGATCAGGTGCAAGTAATCTTCATGTGCACTTAATGTCATATGATCGCTGCATATGATTGCGCATTCAAATGCTGTATAAGACTAATATCAGCTTTATTTAACTGTTCTGCATGTCTTTAAAACAATTTTAGATACTACTTGAAAATGTCTCTTGCATATTGCCATATGTGAGCTCTTCCTTTGTATCCAGGCAAATATAACTAAACTGTTACTGGCAACAAGCACCACATATAGACTGAATAGCTATGTACCATGTTGTGTATTATGAAATGCGATATTCTTACCGATCCTGTCGAACAGCTCGCCACCACTGGCATACTCCACGAACAGGTACTGAATGGCGCCCTCTTTGCGGTGACCGTAAAATCGGATAATGTGGCTGTCTGACATCATACGATGAATACATACCTGACGAGTGAAATAAAAATGATATTAAAATTAGTACTACAAGATCAACGAAATACCAGTAATTTCTGTACAACTGCTTGTGACATATGTTAACAATGAACATGAGCCATTCCTTGATTTTAAAACATGACTTTTCTTCCTACTTTGGCTAAAATGTCTAACTGGACTATCAAACTGTGATCCTTGAAATTAACTACTGTACTTATTTTGAATAGGCAAAGTATACATGGCACAAGTACAATTCATGAAATCTGCAGAAAACCCCGGAAAATGTTACAAAAATTGCCAACTTGAGGGAGAGACAGGAACCTTAATCTTCCCATAGTTAATCTGCTGTCAATTTAAGAATCAATTATGCATTCAGCAAAGAAAGAGATTTGAAATTCTGCAACTGAAACAATTAGTGTACAAACAATTTAATGTATGACAGGGTCCAAGGCAAGAAAGCTCACCTGACACTACCTTGCAAAACACTAACAAAGAGTAACCTTACAACCATCACAATAAACAAAATACACTGTACAGCAGTAAGCTGTAGAAATGTACCTTCTGCAATTTGATGGGTTTACCTGTGATCTACCTCACTCTGATGGTTAAAAAATTTTCTTTTCCTACACAAATTCTGAGTTTTCTTATAAAAAAGCTCTTTATAGCGACTAGCAAGCTCACATCATATAAAACTACTTCTTACTTCTTTTCTCACGCAGTCAGCTGCTCCAGGAGTTTTATCAAGGTTCAAGATCTTGACAGCTACCGCTTCCTGTGTCGACCGGTTCACTGCCAATTTCACCCTGCAGTAAAAGATGTCATGAATTATGAAACAGGCATCAAACTGAACACCACAAAAACATGACATCAAAATGACCTGTATTTCACCAAACACACACTGAGCTACGTCTTAACCTGTACATTAGTAGGTATTTTTAACCACCACACAGAACTGAATGATATCTGGCTACTGGCAATCATTCTCTTGGTGTATGATCAATGTGTTTTAAATACCAAGTTTGATCTACTTCATCAACTTACTCGCCATATGCGCCTTCACCCAGGGTCTGGACAAAGTCCCATCCATCTACAAATGGTGTCACCATGCCGACTGCATACCAAGGGAGCTGTTCCGTAGTACACGGTTTAATCGATGTTGAGTTTAACTGTAAAAACAAAACAATGCTTGGCTGTTCAGTGATACATCCTTGCAGATCTATCTTTCTTTTCTTTCGTTTTTGCCAATCTAACAGATACTTGACATGTCCTCAGATGACTCTCTTATTAATGGTACTCTGATAAAACTTTAACTGCAAGACTGCCGCACCTAGCGGCCTGATCTGACTAGTCGGATCAGGCCGCTAGGTGCGGCAGTCTTGCATTGTGCAAACATGCTGGTGCCCGTGTTTTGATGGGCGCTCTGCATCAGTTGATTAAAACTCGATTTTTGAAAAAAAAAACAGACAGCATTTTTTCTTCTTTTCATCACGGACAGTGGACATGTGTGTGTAACGAAAAATCACTGTGCAAAGTTGCAACAATTTATACGTCAGATGTGAGATGAATAGAAGTGAATAGGGGGCCTCATGAGGCGTGGGGGCAGTCCTCGTACGCGGAAGCGGTCCTCATGAGCGGGTTTCCCGGACTGATCGTGTCGCTACTATACTGTACAGCTTACTTACAGCGACTGGGCTGCATGTGTATCAATACTAATAGTTGAGCACAAAGCCTGGCCTCATATGAGTATGAGGACCCTGCCTGGAGCTGGCCGCCTGTGCTTGTGGCCTGGAAGTGCTCATGACGGGGTAGAGTACATTATACGTGTACATGCTATCTATTTTAAGACAGTGCTAACTGCTATCTATGCTATGCTATCTCTTTCGAAGACGGTTTTTTGAGTTGAGCAGGAGCCCCTTTCATGAGCGAGTTTCCCGAACTGAAGTACTAAGAATAAGAAGTTAGAACGTCCTAACTGCTTGTCTAACACGTTACACAGTTAGTTCAAGGTCGATGGTAACCCCGTCGCGGGGTACGTATTTGTCCGTATGGGGTCGCTGCTGCGGTTAGGTCGATGGTTGCGTTGGTGGTTATACAGTATTCTAGCCCATTCTAACGTTTAGCGCCCTAAAAACTACTAGACTCTAGAAAGTACTAACAAGACCTAGGGCACTAGGCCTAGACATATACTAGTCTCGACAGAAAGATCCGTCTGTCCGGAGGACTCTTTTATATTTTGCCATTGACGCTGTCCTCGTGAAGCCAGACGTAGTCTCCGCGGAACATTCCCCGACGGACAGATACAGACCGATCTCTGATCTTTCGGTCAAATAGACTACTAGTCATAACAAATTTTAGCATACACGAATTCTAAGACGTGGGACTACGGGTTGGCGTGCTGGTCATTTAAACTACAAATATCGACAATTCATAAAGGTCATTTTCGTGCATAATAAAGCGCTAATTCAAACATAAGTATGGCTCATATGACACATCGTCTTACAATAGGAGAATAAAGTCATCACTTGCGTTCCGTATCTTACCCGTTCCTCAATCTCGATACATACGAATGCAAAACAACCATGGAATACTGCCCATTACCCCCACGAATGACGTTCCAACTTACGAAGTTCGCGCGGAATCAAATTAAAATTGCCAGAATTAGAAATAGTTCAAGCCGTTCTCTGTGATTGTTTTTGTTGGTTGCGCGTTGTGACGAGACCACACACAGTAGAGCAGAAGTAAATACAAGAAGCAACGCCACGAGAATTATCCTAACCCCCCCCCCCCAAAAAAAAAAAAAAATAGGTATGTAGGCTCCTACCGACATAGGCCTTGTAATATAGGCCTACAATATTATTTTACAGTGTATATCTTCTTCTTCTTCTTGTCTTCAATTATTTCTTTTTCTTTTTCTTTTTCTTTCTTCTTCTTCTTTTTCTTCTTCTTCGTTTTTTTTTTTTTTTTTTTTTTGAGGGGGGCAAGACGGGTGGCCAAACAGACCTTGTTCGACACCATGTTCCAAATTGTGTAGGCTACAGGTGTGACATCATGAACAAGTGCCCATACCGTCTCTACATAATTTTGTTTCGATTCATTATCAACATGAATTATCCCGCGATGTAGGACACCTATGGTCTCCCATGTGAAGAGTTTGTTCGCAACAAACCGATAAGTCCATATTTGCCAAATGGAGATATTTGCGATTAAAGGTCAAGAAAAATAAGGAGAATAATAAGAAAATTTTTGCTTCTTTTAACCATAACTTCAAAAATGTACCTTTATGTAGTGACCAATATATCATTTAAAAGGAATTATTTTGTACTTATTATATGACACATGCAGACCGTACTTCAAAATCTTCAAAAATGGACTTATCTGTTTTTGCGAACAAACTCTTCATAATATGATGACGCCATAATGTTTATGACGCCATCACTTCGAAGAAGTCAGAAAGCTTCTGCACATAAATTTATTATTAGCATTCTTCACACTAAGAAATCAGGGTTCATTTTGGGGTTCAATTATTATCATTATCATTTATGCGACCAGGTAAAGAATGTAGAATACATAATTATCATTAACATTACAAACATGAAACAAAACCCAGAATGAACATTACAAAGGATACACTGTACTGTATACACGTTTACACATAATGAAAATGAAATGAATGGAGACTACATGAGGGTCAGGGCACACAAAAGTAAATACATTTACTATTGCCCGTAGGCATATGAACCCTCACATGTTGCCCCTAATGAAACATATTTAACAATCATTAAAAAATTATCACTCAAACCCTGATTCCTACCCCTTCATTCCATAGTCCATATCAAACTTCAAAACATAAGAATACAATTCCAATATAAGCACCCAACCCTTAGCTTCATTTATAAATAGGCTAAATTCATACATTAATTTCAAAAGCTGAAAAAAAAATACAACTTCAACATAAATGTAGGAGATTTTTGGATTTCTACCCGACCCCCAACCCTAAACCTATAACCTCTTAAACATAATCATCATTGTCGTCAGCATAAAAATGAAGATAATGCACATGCATAGGGGAGAGCGGGGTGAGTTGGGATGCGGGTCAAGTGGGACACGTTCTCTGAATCAAAAATTATTCAACTAATCAGCGATTGGCTTATATCTACAATAAGCCCCTAGCAACCATACATCACACTAAGAAAGCCATGCAGTTCGGCAAATTAAGTATGTATAAATTGGTATCGAAAATTTTCCCCAAAATATTATATATTTTTTTTAAATCAGGTTAATTAACCTGTTGTCTTTGTATTCATGATTTCAAGGGCACAGAAGCTGATGGTGAGCCTAATATGCAACTATATCCTATAACTTGTTTTTGACAAATGGTTACTGAGCAGACGTATTCATGTATGCCATGTGAGGGACAGTTGGGACAACGTGTCCCATTTGTCCTTCATAATAGCATTACATGTAAAAAAAAAAGTTGAGATTTTCAAACATGTTGTTCAAACTTGTTTTGTTGAAATAAAGATCATTTTAAAGCATGTTTGACTGTTTTCATTACCAATGTTTCATTACGCCTTCCAACTTTGACATTTCCGACATTTATAGGATGTCACACTAAAGTCTTTACCAACACCGTCCCATTTCTCCCTTGCTGTTGTCCCACTTTACCCACGGGTGGGTCAACTTCTCCCCCAAAATAAGTTTTTTTTTTTCATTAACTGCAGAAAATTGAGAACAGTGCCACCCCAGTTTATAGTCCTTTGGATGAACTTTCATGCAAGCCCGAAAGGAAATGTAATCATCTCTTCTATAAAAAGATATAAGAAGAAAATCGGCGAACTTGAAATAATGTCCCACTTCTCCCCGCTCTCCCCTGCAAAATTAATCAAAACTAAAACTATCATCCAATGTGATTGATACCCCATCAAACACCGAAAAAATAAACTCAGCTAAAAATCAATTTGTATACTAGCTGTTACCATAACAACTCAATGTTCAACATGAATTTGAACCATTGAACCCTTTCGTGGACTGGGGTTAAAGATTTAACCCCTATGAGTTCTATTTATTCTGCAGGGGGTTCAACTTGAGGAAAGGTTCATTTTTGAACCTCCAAATATGAATACTAAGTATTAGTTTGATACGAATACCAAAAGTATAGTGATGTGGACATAGATGGATGATTTTCCATGAACTGCCTCTACACATTTCAATCGTGAATACAAAATCAAGTTCAAAATTGGAATACAAAAATATGTTCTTGCTGTTTGATAAGATAAATTAATACTTTTTGGTCTTGCAGGTTTCATTTGTATTTCCCGCACTAGACTAGATGCCAATCCGACAAACTGACCAATAAGGGCCCGTTGCATAAAACCCTTACCGCCGGACTTACCGCTCCTTTCTAGCGGTAAGTCTTCAAATTAGCGGTAAATTTTATAATCCTTGTTGCTGATTGGCTGTGACGCCTAATTTTGACGGTAGTTACCATTTAAATCCAATGGTAAGTTTTATACAACGGGCCCCAGAAAAGACAAAACTCCGATATAGGCCTATATCCCCCGGGCCCCAAAGCAGCATATTTTAAATTAAACCTTGAGCCTTTCCAAAAACATCTTTACGAACCTACAGCATCAGTATAATTGTTCATTCGGATTTGATGCATTCATTTTTGGTTACGGGAAAATTATAACATGATTTCAGAAGTTGATGTTTTATCGAGAAGTACAAAGTCGCGTCCGCTGTACTTATACGCTTTATGTGAAAAAGTGATTGGCTGGGACCGCGGTCCCAGGTTCTGGCGGCGAGTACTGATCACACGGAATAAGAATATGGCAAACTCTCGGTCGAAAAGTGAAACGATGGCGAGGAGTGCGCCAACTAGCGTTCAGCGGGGATGGATTTCAGTGGGCGTGAAGTTTCCGACCATGTACCAGGGCCTGCGTAGTAGGGGGCCCACTTCCGGGTTTCATGAGCTAACAAGCCCCCCCCCCCCCCCCCCCCCCCAAAAAAAAAAGAAAAAAAAAGGAAAAAAAAAAGATCCTCAGCTCATCTCTCCCCGTCCACTTCCGGGTTTCTTCAGCTGACAAGCAAAAAAACAAACAAAACAAACAAACAAAAAAAAAACAGGTCCTCAGCTCATTCTCTCCCATTTCCCTCCCTCCCATTTCCGGGTGTTATAAAAAAAAGTCTTCAGAGAAAACACATAACCGTACCGCCGCCATACTTCAAGATCTCTGTCTATTTCTATTTTAGTGCCACTTACGTACTTCCGGGTTGAAAAAAGTGTGGGGGCCCAAAGTGATGACACCTTATGTATTCCTTTGTATGGCGCACAAAAAGTGTGGGGGCCCGAGCCCCCACGGCCCCCACGGCTGCGCCGGCCCTGTTGTGTCTGAGCATGCACTTTCGCGATATGTTTGTGTGAGACCAAGACAAGATATAAAGACAAGAAAGAATGAATTTTCTGTAGATCTAGAGAATCATGAGTAAAAATACAGTGCAGTGCATTAATCTGCACCAATAGCTACACCAAATCATCAACATGTTCATCCTTATTTCGATTTCCAAGTTTCCAAGTTGGGTTGTATATATAGGTTCCTATTATGGCTGGGATGTAAATACAGCTCTATATGGTTCCTATACTCTTATTATACAGTATACTAGACTAGTACTACCCCCCCTCACACACACACACACAATCAGTGAGAACTTTTGCACTATGTTGTAAACGGTGCGATTTGATGCATTTTTGCGTGTTTTATCAACCTAAAACGGTCCCACTGGTATTAAGGTAGCGGTTATTATTAAGCAATTTGCTCCAAAAAATTATAAACTAAATAAATTTCTTATATGACGATGAATATCATGAACGCTGTCTGTTCAGGAAACAAACAAAATAAGCATAAAAGCGAGAGTCCCGGAGAGGGGTTATCTCCTCCAACATGAGGATGATTTTACATTTTCAGACCTGAAATTCAACGATCTGTTGCAAAACCTTTGGTGAAATACTTATAAATTGTTTTTTCTTGCAAAAAAAAATAGATACCGGTAGATTAGCTTTTAACACTTCCCTGAAAAAAGCCCTGTTTATAAATTGGGCCTTTTTTCAGGGAAGTGTTAAAAGCTAAAACACAAAATCAAAGTTGGCTCTTATTCCGCATGTGCATCGTCACTGGTGTATGTACAAGGTCTATCCACGGGGGAGGGTGTGGGAAAGGGTGCCCCCTCGTATCTCACACCTGCCCCCTTTTTTTTTCAGAAGACAGAGGGATTGAAGTCGATTGCATCCCCGACATTTTTTTTTTGCATGAAATAAAAGATGGGAGGGAAGTGGCAGCAAAGAATGTGAAGACTCTTTGCTCTCTTTTCTTTTCTTTTTTTTTTTTTTGCTTGTCAGCCGACTTTCGGCCGAAAATTGCACGTCAAAAATATAAAGACCTTTTTGTTGCTGTTCTGCTTTTCTTTTGTTTTCTTTTTGAAAAACGATTTTGACACCCTCACTTTTAAAAACATAGCCTCGCCCTGCACAATGCAAAAAAGAAATCAATTAAAAGATATTCATTGTATGTAATAAAGTAGTTATATTTCCTTATACCTACTGCGTTTCTAAATTTTCTTCATTTAAGTCAATTAAAGCAATCATCCCCAGGGGCATCGTTCAGTTTAATTGATGGGGGTGGGCCAAAACATTGAAGGGATGGTACAGTATTGGTGGAGATAAGAATTGGGCTTTTAAGTTTTTGCGAGATACCAAGAAAACCGTATATGTACAGACCATACCATTTTAATAGCAATTCAAAGTTTATTTGATGAAAATCGGGTTTGAAATGACTGAAACATCCAAAAACAAAGCAAAACAAAGTAATCGTATAAAGTGTGGGTCCCACACTTTATTATAGAATCGCTCTGATTTGGATATCTCAGCCATTTCAAAACCAATTTTCATCAAATAAACGTTAAATTCGTCATCGTTATGGACTTACATGCTCTTTCATATTTTATAAGAGATTTCTCATTATCTCACCAAAAATGTTAGAAACCTGTAATTAGGTCTCAACCAAAACTATACGACCCCTTTCAAACAAGAAAATATGTGCGAGAGAGCGGAGTGACCAAGAGGACGAAGGGAATGGAAGGAACAGGGGCGTCGATCCGTTTTCACAATTGGGGGAGGGGAACAATCTTAGAGTTGGAATATCTGTGCGAGCCTAAGGTGTGGGAGGGGGGCGTTCCACTCGAGGAATATTTTGCATTCTTAGACCTGAAATTCAGCGATCTGGTGTACACTTTTGGTGAAAAGTTGGATTTTTTTCTATTAAGAAAAATAGAAAAAGAAGCATTCACAAAAAAATTGAATGATTTAATTGTCGTATCTCGTTCCGAGTGTACGACATCACCGTGAAGGCCTATACTAAAATTAATGATATTACGTGGAAGTTGTCAGGGGAAGGGAGACGATGTGTAAAGGGGTAACGGTAGCCCCCTCCCTAATAGCCTTTAAACAAGGCGACTCGCTCTGCGTGCCCCCGTATAGCGCGTTTACCCCACAAACCTGTTGGCCGGCGAGTGGAGCGAGCCGCCTTTATCCACTCGTTCAGGGATGTGTACTTTTGTCGTTGTTGTTGCTTTATATTCTTTGACAAATTTGCGTACAAATTTGACGCAGAAAATACACACGGCACCAAGGCAAGCCTCGTATATATTAAGTAGAATAAGAATAGTTACTTAATATCAACGAGGCTTTAATATTAACGAGGCTTGCCTTGGTGCCGTGTGTATTTTCTGCGTCAAATTTGTACGCAAATTTGTCAAAGAATATAAAGCAACAACAACGACAAAAGTACACATCCCTGAACGAGTGGATAAAGGCGGCTCGCTCCACTCGCCGGCCAACAGGTTTGTGGGGTAAACGCGCTATATATACGGGGGCACGCAGAGCGAGTCGCCTTGTTTAAAGGCTACCTCCCTAAGCCTAGCTCACACCTTTGCGTTTCGAGCTTGCGTTCAGCTGCGTATTGCCCGAACGCAGTCTAACGCAGCCCAACGCAGCACTACGCAATGAAACGAGCTAATACGAGGTTAATACGCAGACTAACGCAGAGGCTTTGCGTTCTAGCTCGCTAGTTTGAATGTTTTTCAAACATCCGCAACTGAACGCAAGATCAAAATCCATACGAGCTAAGACGAGGGACAACCAGCTAATGCCAGCAAGGACGAGCAAGGGCGAGCGACAACGAGCTGCTTAACGCAGGCCAACGCAGCTTTACTTTGAACTGCGTTTCACTGCGTATGGTTACGATACCTGCTAACTTCACCTCGACTTACCTCGCTTTTTAGTTCGCGTTACCTCGCTTTACCTCGCATCACCTCACTCTACTCCTAGTACTCTGCTCGCATTAGCAAGGACCGTTGCGGATGTAACTCGCTTCATTGCGAATCTAGCTCGTCCGTCGCTCGCTCCCCCTCGTTCATCCTCGACTTACCTCGTTCCTCCTCGATCCTGTTCGATGCTGCTCGCTTTAGCTCGCTTTGACTGCGTATACATCTGTTCATACAAAATCTAGTCAGATTTAATTAAAATTCACTTAGTTGACTAAGAAACACAATATTATGCTTATTAAATCATGAAGCTTTTGGAATGATTGTGTGCTTTCAGCAACATCAGATTCAAAATTATCAGTTTTTAAAAACACCTCAAACTGAGTTTCCCGCTATTATTGTAGGTTTTGTGGAAAATCTTTTTTTTCCTCAGAATTGTATTACAACACAATGTATATTGCTGAAAAGTAATTTTTTTAACACAGTAATATGCTCTGTTCAGTCCTCAACAACTGCAGGTAATGAGCAAGGTTGTCATTCCTGTTATAGTGACTGTAAGCAAGCCATTTTGAAATAACCTGTAGTGAAAATAATGTCCTGACCCAAAGCGACATTAAGGGTGACCCTATAAGGAAAAGTTGACTTCAGACCATGAAAACAACATTCAGAATCGATTTCATTGACCCAGAAAACCTATGATACAGATTTTGAAAATTATTGTGAAATGTTTACCTTTTTAAACAATGGAAGTGACTTTTGAATTTCAGATGGCGGCCATATTGGATTTGGCCAATATGGCCTCAGGGCGCCCTTCTTGGCGCCCATCAAAAATTGAAATAGTATGGTTTTGGCAACACGTGTACCAAATTTAGTGCTTTTTGAAGAATTTGAACCAAAAAGTCCTTGTGCCCCCCCCCCCCCCCGTAACTGTAAAATGTCAAAAATTATATACCAGTGAAGCTCTCTACGAGCTTATACGCAGCAGGGCAAACTGATACGCAACGGAACGAGCCGGAACGAGCAACAGTCGAGTGGATGAGCAGTGAAACGAGGAGAAGCGAGTTCATGCGAGCTGCTACGAACTAGTGCGAGATGCTACGAGCTAGCGCGAGATGCCAGCGAGCAACGAACGAGTGGCGAACGAGGTACACGCGCAACGGGGCGAGCAATCTTCGTACTGAATCGTACTGTTACGAGCAAAAGCGAGCTGGAGCGAGGTGAAAAGCAAGCTAAGGCAACCGTAGGCAACCATTTTGTACAAAATATACGAGCTACAACGCAACAATGTGACTGCTACAAAATATTTTGCCGCGGAGTGCTGCGTTAGGCTGCTTTAAGGCTGCGTTCGACTGACGCAGCTATACGCAGCTAAAACCGCAAAGGTGTGAGCTGGGCTTAACGGAACGTTTGCATTTTACGCAGTGGCGTATCTAGGGAAAACGGCGCCCGGGGCAAGCGCGAAAATTGCGCCCCTAATTTCTGAAAAAGTGTTCAACCCCAACCCGATCCCGGTAGGGACTTTAAAAAAAGGTCCGCATGATATGTTTTTTCAAGCACCTAAGAGGGGTCTTTTGAGGGTGATCTAAATGAAATAAATGTTGATAAATTTTGGCGAGCGAGCGCAGCGAGCGAGCCAAAAATTTTTGTATTTCAGCTTACAAAACATGGGATTCATGTCATTTTTTCTTATTAAATCTTACAATTCTAATCTAGATATAGTGACGGCCTTATAGATAACGATTTATACCAAAAAACTAAGGACTTGAAAAAATACTCTAAATTAGTATATATGCGCGAGTCAGCCGAAATTTGTATATTTCTGCGTCATCATTACGTTTTGTTCTTATCTTTTTTTTGATAAATTTTGGCGAGCGAGCGCAGCGAGCGAGCCGAAAACTTGTGTATTTCAGCTTACAAAACATGGAATTCTTGTTGTTTTTTGCTTATTAAATCTTACAATTCTAATCAAGATATAGTGACGGCTTTAGAGATAACGATTTATACAACAAACTAAGGACTTGAAAAAATACTCTAAATTAGTATGCGCGAGTAAGTCGAAATTTGTTTATTTCCGCGTCATCATCACGTTTTGTTCTTATCTTCTTCTTTTTTTGATAAATTTTGGCGAGCGAGCGCAGCGAGCGAGCCGAAAATGTTTGTATTTCAGCTTACAAAACATGGAATTCTTGTCTTTTTTGCTTATTAAATCTTACAATTCTAATCAAGATATAGTGACGGCCTTATAGATAACGATTCATACCAACAAACTGAGGACTTGAAAAATACTCTAAATTTGTATGCGCGAGTAATGAGTCGCGACATTTGTATATTTCTGCGTCATCATCACGTTTTGTTTTGTTTTGTTTTTTTGTTAATTTTTGGCGAGCGACCGCAGCGAGAGAGCCGAAAATGTTTGTATTTCAGCTTACAAAACATGGAATTCGGAATTCTTGTGTGAACACAGTAACACAATAAACATTGTTATTTGTCCGCGTCATCATCATGTTTTGTTTTTATCTTGTTTGATATGGTTTTCTGCCCCCTTCTCCCTCCCCCCCCCCCCTCCTCCCCCGTCCGGGCGAGTTTTGTTTTGTTTTTTCCCTTCTTCTTCTTCTTTTTTCTTTTTTTTTCTTCTTCTTTTTTTTCGTTTTTTTTTGCGCCCCCAAGGAGTGGCGCCCGGGGCACGTGCCCCCCTTGCCCCCCCCCTAGATACGCCACTGATTTTACGACTAGAATGATGCGCACTTTTGTGGAATCATTCGGAAAATAACTGCCAATCCCCAAAGTGACCGACAGCGACCGAGCGGGGGAAAGGCAAATTAAACGAGGATCTTGTACATTTAATAGAATTGAAGTCATGGATCTGATGCAAACTTGGATAAAACATTTTGGAATCTGTCAATCTAAATGTGCCAGTTAAAAAACCGAAGTGTGGTGGGGAGGGTGTGGGAGGGGGATACCGCCCTACCACGCGAGAGAGATTTTGCTATTTTAGAATTGAAATTCAACGATCTTGTGCACACTGTCTTGAGTAAAATATTGAAAAATTATAATCTTAATAAAAGGTTGAAAGGCAGCGGCTTCATGCACATGAGTGTTTATATACAAGCAATTTTTCATCCCTCACCTTCCAAATCCCCGGTCCCAATCTTTTTTTTTTCTTTTTTTTTTGGGGGTGGAGGGGGACTGCCCACATCGTCCCCCCCCCCCCCCCCCCCCCTTGGCTACGCCGGTGCCTAGTATAGTCAAATAATTCACTCTATACTTGTCAAGTATTCATTTGAATAAGAAACCTATACACATGTATTACTCTGAATTGATATTGTGCCGTAATTTTATTGTGGTTGTTTCAATCATAAAATCCAAGTATAGGAGAAGTCCAGTTTGTATCTATAATAAGCCATCTATATTATGTAAATGCAGTGTTGAATAACAGTCCCTGTTGTGCATGTGTAGCGCGATCCGGGAAAGTGTGAAAGCTCTCAAGAGAACTTTTGATCAAATTGAATGAACAAGTAAATTATAGAAACTTTATTTAATGACATACCAAAAACTGAACCCGAGTCTTACAATAATCTATGTTATAGACTCACATAACCGAACCGCTCCCATTAAAAATAATAATGATAACAAATAGATAAAGAGCAGATAAAATTCTCTGATTGAAATTATATGTTGAGAAATTTCACAGAAACGTAAGTTATAGTCATGATGATAAGCTGTGATACTATTAGCTGCTAATGGTCTGTTTATTTTGTTCCTAGATATAAATATTTTTCTTTTAAAGTAAATGGCAAAAAAAGTGAACGTGTATTGTGTCTGAGAAACTTATATACCACATTTGAAAATTTAACCTACAAGAGGTACCCGTACAATAAAAAAAATGTTTTAAACTTTTTATTTTGGTCAGTTCAAACCTTTTTTCAATTGCTTAACTTTCATTGAAAATATGATAAGCCTTAAAGGAATTGTAGCATAATTTTCAAGGGAGGTTATAGCATTACATTGTACTACAAAATAACATTTCAGCGAACATGTGAAGTTGACAAAAATTCTTGCCATTTTCTTGAGGAGAAAAAGTACCCTCACGCTTTAGAGAAAATATGTTATAACAGTGGATTCTTTGACTAGTTTTCACTCCAAAAATGTACACTTTCATTCACATAAAGAAGTGATAATTTGAAAGTAAGAGCGCTGTAAAGGTTGACACAAGCCATGCCATCGAAGTCTTCTGACGACTGTACTAACGTAGATCGATTTGCAGCTGCCGACCCAGGTTCGATTATCCCCGCTGAACGCTAGAGGGCGGGCGCCACTTGCATTTCACCGCACCAGCATGGAGCAGCGGCCAGCAGCGCGAGCGGCGCCGGCGGCGCGGGCCGTAACATCGGGAGGGCCGGCCGGCCAGGGTTGATCATCTTATTCCGTACGGTGACATCGAGTACTGAAACTTAATCTGCATTCTGACAGTTCTACAGTCTAATTGGCTTATAACACAAGCATCGGTTTATACAAGTTTGAAGTGAGTAAATGGTCAATAATTATGATTTTATTAGGTTTGTTTCTGCACGGCTAAGATCCTTTATTTCTCCAATCTCAAGTCGTGTGTCGTGCTTGCAATTTGCCTGTGGCTGTGCTGTGGCCCCAACTGCGACAGCCGCCACACTGCCGGCGCGGTCTCCGGGGCTTCACGTCCCCCGCGTGTACTGTATAACAACACTGCTACACACTGCGCAGGATGCATGCATGGCATGCAGTTGCACATTGGAATTGCACATTTTTACAACTTTACAAGTAATGAGTGAAGATTTTCTAGAAGGTTACAAGTCTGGTCTTCATTTCAAGAACAGCAACTTTTTTTGGCTCTTCCAAATATAGGTCTAGAGTCTACTTCGAATTGTCCTCATATAGCGACATAGGCCTAGCGTTACCTACTGATGTGAGCGATGAGTTTGTTGAGGTGGTTAATCATCTTCTTGGTAGTCTTGCTTGGTGCTAAACGAGGACAACAGAAAATGTTGGCTGTTTATTTCATAGTAACGTTAGAGACCTGCACGGTGTAAATTTAGATCAACACTTGCATTGCTGGTGAAGAACAAGTTTGTGCAGAGATAACATGGATAATAATGTATGAAGTTGTGTTGAGACCACTCATAGTCATACTATAGTCATAAAAAATGATCTGAAGAACAGATGGTTTGAGAGTGGTGTTGATGGCTCTGAACATACCAGATTGGGCACTGTTATCTGGTTATAGCTACGTGTATGTGTGGGGACAACCTATCCAGTCATGCTGTCGGCGGTTTTTCGACTTTTTCTCATCTGGATGTATCTGTCGTTCCTGTATGGCGAGCAGAGAGCTCGAGAGATATCTCAGAAATTCATTGAATCTGAATTTGTGCTCAGAACAGCTGATGTCCATGCTTATCACTTAAACGCTGTACTTGTAAGTTTAACCAGCAAAACTCTTCAGTGTATGGGGTATTGAGACCTTGCCCATTCAGTGAGCTGCAGCACTTTGAGGTTACAAAGTGTCTGCCTCCTGATCCTATGCATGACATGTTAGAAGGGGTTTTTCTATCGTGATAAAGGTTGTATTGAAGGAAGTTGTGAGGCAAGGATTTCTGACATATGAGGGAGTTGGAAGACTGATGAACAGTTTGAAATGTTTCAGGTATGGTAGGAGTGATGCTCGTTGCAAGCCTGTTGATATTTCTGCGAGAATTTTGCGACAGAACGATAATATTGCTGGATCAGCTTCGCAAAAGTTATGTGCCTTCTCAGAATGATGGCATTTATGTTTGGAGAATTTGTTCCGGAAGATTCTGAGATATGGGAGTTGTATCTCTCATGCAGGGAGATTGTGGACATACATGTATGTTTGGCACCAGTAATCAAGAAGTCCTGGTTACCTTTTCTGCAACAGCAAGTGATTGATCAAAATGCAATGTTTTCACAACTGTCCCCTGACAGCTTTAAAATCTTATTCACTACCATCGGCTTATTTCAGAAATGGGACCTCTGAGGAATTTTTGGTGCATGTGATTTGAGGCAAAGCACCAACTGGTACTTCAAACGCATAGCTGCCACCATTAGGAATTTTCGCAATGTGGTGCTTTCCCTTGCTTCCCGACACCAGTTTCTGCAGTTCTGGCAGATGAATGGAGGATCCGTTTAGTTTTATGAGGAACTTAAGGTTCCCTTCATGATTGTGTCGAGGATCGGATCTCTTTCCACAGTCTTCCTCATGTTCTTCAAAGGAAACTGAGTGACAATACATTTTCAATTTGGTTGATGATGATGTACATTTGTGGAAGGCTACATCTGTGACAGTAGATTTCATGGACTTCAAAGAGAATGATGTCATTTTGACTGATGTTGTTCATGGAGAAGACATTCCTGTGTTTGGGAAGGTGAAGTTCCTACATGTAGCTTCTTTGTAATGACACCATTTGGTATGTTTGTACTAAATTTAATACAAGACTATCAGCTTCAGTAGACACTTGCATGCTTTTGAGGTCATTGGCCTCCAGCAGTGGCATGTGTTCAAAACATCAAAGATGTCAAATTTTCAGACTTTGGATGTCTATGAGGTGGATGGTAAGTGTATGGTGTCCTTGAAGTACAAAGTATGTCAAACTTTAGCATCAGATTAGAGGCTGTGTCTGTGATTTGTACACCAAACAGTTTTTGCTCAGATGTGTGTGTGATTATGATTTTGTCTTTATCACAGGTATGGTTAGATCTGCTAAATGTAGTATATGTGCATCCATTGTATGCAATATGTACTATACATTGTATGTAATGACACATAAGTCCCAGTGGAAAGGAGGATTTTTTTTTTCTTTGACATTCACTGAATTTGATTATCTTCAGCTGCACAGTAATTACTGATCTTCAAATATCACGGACATGTCCTTCATACAGGGCATGTACACAAGTGATGTTTGAGAGGTGCAGAGACTCCAACTCTCCCGTTTTCGACTGGAGATCTCCCGCCGAAATCCCATTATTGCAAAATCTCCCGTTCTCCCTCTTGAGATTTAATTTCTCCCGCCCTGGCTCTGTGTCTTCTGATGGAAAGGATTTCTTACTTATTGCTATTGTTTGTTGACAAAATAAGCCTTAGATACACCAGAGAGCATCTAAAACCCTAGGAACTTGGCGCTTCGCACACATCAACTTGGAGTCTCCCGTTTGCTAGGGGTTTCAGGCGGTAGAATCTCCAGATCAGAAGGTGCTTTGGGTTGGAGTCTCTGGAGGTGCAAATGGGTTTACCTTCAGGAGCACTTTTAAATCTTGCACCCATTTAGTAACTTTTACCAAGCAGTATCCAATTACAAGTGATATTTATTATGCATCACACATACATTGTATGTATCTAAATCTAACATGCAGGTAATACATGTATTATTAAAGTTATTTGATATAACACATCAGAAAGGCAGACACCTTGTCCTTTAGCTCTATGTCAATAACAGATTTAATTTTACCTCAGTAAGGCAAATATTTTATTTTTATTTACATTTTATTCATCTCCTGAATCATGGTAATTTTTAGGCCTAAGACTGTACAGTAAGAAACATTGAAAACAATTGAATCAATATGGAGAGGTTGAATGCATTTACACTAAACTCTCCTTCAAAAGAGCACTATGTCTAAAACCGTGGAATGGCCCATTTAATGAATTGTGCTCATATACTTCACAATAATTTCAGTCAATTTCAAGTTAAATGGATTTAAATGCCTTGTATGGACCGTCAATCAGCTTGTGAGGTACTGTACATAGCCATGTACTGTACACTTGTACATCCGTGCACAACCAGTGTATCAAAACCAGTATGCGTTATCCTCCTGGACACTACATGCATTTATAGCTGTGGTCTCTTTCCACTGTTTAATTGTGTTTTCAGGATGTTGCGTTACCATGTGTCATGCTGCCAATCAAAAAAGATAGTCGCAGTGGAGAATGACTGCAACATTAAGAGTTTCTTGAAGAAGGTGAAGGAGACATTTAAGCTTCCAGAGACGACTGTTCCGATTATTCAGGTCTACAGTGAGGACTGGTGTGATTGGATCGACCTTGACGAGGATTTGCCACCTAACAGATCCAAGATACAAGTACTTGTTCAAGAAAACAATGATGTGGAACAGCAGCAAGATGAAGAAATGTCCCAAACTCCAACATCTCAGTAAGTTACATTCCAATGTATTTGTACAATGTATATTGTACTACAAAGGTTGTTGTTTTTTTTTTCTAATCCATGGTATCTGACAATCATATTTTTATTCAAATGTGAAATATTTTTGTGATGTGGAAAAGAATTGACCATCAGTTGACAATTTAACAGGCGTCCATTTCGTTGTTTTGTATTGAATGCAATTGCAACTTTTTCTTTTGATATTGATATGCCAAATACCAGGCTTGTTGTCAGATGGATGTGCTAACAAGCACCATTGATAAGAATTTCATGAATTATAGTCATCATGATTATCACAATTGTTTTATACATTGTATTTCAGTGAATTAAGAAGCCAAACTGTCTGTTGGTACAAATGACCTTTTTCTACTCCTGCACAAAATGAAATTCCAATGTACAATCTGGTCCACTTTACATTGTAATTGTGGGACGTGCTGTACTTGTACAAGATGTACCTTTGATGGCGATTGTACCTTTGATGGCGATTGTACCTTTGATGGCGATTGTAGATTTGTTCCATTGATTCTTCAGTGGCTGTCTTTTGGTACTGTGTGTATTATGAAGTTTAAGTTTTGCAGTACATGTATGTTACCGGTATCGCAAAGTACATCATGTACAAATTGTACATGTTGTGAAGGTGAAAACTACTAGTAGTGGGTGTTGCTTTACATATGTGCATTGTACAAATGTTTGTACATAGTCTTGTAAGGCCTAGTACCTTTGAAGGGATGGTATACAGTTGTGTAGTTTTAGTTGAGAGGGGTTTCAGGTGTCCGACTATTGTTGTTGTTGTTGTTGTAAAATAATGATAACCTCTTCTGAAATATAAACGAACATGTAATTCTAAGAGGAATTCAAAGTTTATTTGATGAAAATTGGTTTGATGTCACATGGCTGAGATGGTCACAACAAAGCAATCCTAATACAGCTGTATTAAAAAAAAAAAGTAGAACCCACCTGTTACAAGGGGCTCTTTCTTTCTTCCTTTCTTTTTTGATATCTCAGCCATTTCAAAACCTATTTTAATCAAGTAAACTTTCATTCTCTTGTGGGATTGTATCCTCTTTAACGTTTCATGCATTGGTTTCTAAACTAGTGTATCCTCGAAAAAGTTACATGCTGAATCCTCACCTCAATCAATACTTCAGATGTATACCATCACTGAGGGGGCACAAACCCTATTATACGGTATGCTCGAATTGTGGTGCTGTCTTACAGATCATTATTTGTTTGGTGTTAAAGTTCAAGTTAAGTGTATATGTTCACAGAAAAAAAAGTATACACACACACAACAAATCCCATTAACTTAGTGCAAGAAGACTGCAGTGAGTTCACAGATTTAATATATTGTACACATATTGCTCCTTTTCCAGAAATCCTGTTCAGAGATGTGCATCTGTCAACTCAGACTGGCATTTGAACTACACTCTACCGACAATGCCTGCTGATGTGAGGAATCTATTGAAGGAGGACAGCCCCATTGTACTCGAGAGGAAGTGGCGCTCCAGGATAGTTAAACAATTATATGAGGATGTTTCACAACACACAATGTAAGTATATTGTACCAGTTTCTCTAATCCGTGTTACTATGTATGTGCATGAAAATTGTAGGTCAAATGTGGAATATTTTTGTGATGTGGAAACTTTCTCTAATGTTGTTTACTGTAGCTTGTTCATGTCAATATTTTGTTTTGTGTACATGTGTGTGACCAATAAAGGAATGCACACATGATACATACATGTACGGTGAGACTGAGTTTGATAAAGAAATGTTAATGTTTGTAAAGATCCTTCACATTGATATTCATTGCATTAATGTAATAACTTTTCAAAAAGGCAGGTGCGTGTACAATTGGACATTGTCTTTGTGGGACATTGTAACTGAGATATTAATTCCAGATTTGTTCCATTCATCCTTCAGTGGTTGTGAATATAACAAAAAAGAAAGAAAAGAAAATGCAAATATCAGCTTACTTCATCAAATGCTTTTAAAGTTAATTGTACAAAAAATTCGGTTTTGCTGTATAGTTGTAATATTTTACTATATTATACTTTTCTCAGAAATAGTTCTTGATTCATCAACAGTTACAATTTGAATTTTATTAAATTTAAAGATACTGTCATGTCCTTGTATGAGAATGAATTTGTCATTTCAATTGTATGTTTTGTGAAATTGGGAAATTGAAGACTGCTTCTTTAAATAGATGAAAACTGTATCTGTTTTACATCTGTATGTACTGTACTTGCAGGTACCCTACACCATCACAATACAAAATTGTGTGCAGTACCCTGGTTGCAAGATTTCCTGTACTGAAGGACAGAGCTCAGAATTCGTCAGGATATGTAAGTATAGATTTCCCTTGCATACACTTAGTCCATGGGCCAAGAGGCGAAAAATTGGTTATTGGTACCATCTCAGGTGGCAATACCTTTTTGGTGTCATTTTGTTTGTTGGGCATAGATATGCTTATCAAGTTATGATAGCATTTCCAAATGAGTAGCTTAGTCCTAATAAATGAATTTTTAACCAATTTGGTCTCGTTTTTATATCCCTATACTTCTGAATTGAGGCTAACCGCTATAGAAACAAGAGCACGGTCTTCTGTATGTCCATGGAGCTCATGGTATGTCCACAGGTGTTCTGTTGTAAACGCGGTGCGCTTAGTATTTATTCAAAGCGGCGAAGGGAATATCCAAAGGGTGATGCTGTCCAGAGCTAAACGCGGTGCGTTTAGGGGCAAGTCCAAGATAAGGTCCCCTCAGAAGGCAAAATTTCATCTTTGCTCAATATTGACATGTTTGGTATCATTTTGAAGCTTATGAGTTGAAGTTTTGATTTCCATGGAGGAAAAAATTATGTTACGTAAATTTATGCAAATTTCAAGGGCTTCATTTGCATAAATGTGAAACACAGCGTTACGTATGGGACATTTATAAAAATTCATATTAATTCAAAGGAAAGCAAATGATATTTGATTAATATGTGGACATAAGAAGTTCATCAAATAGTTTAACTTGGTATGAAAATTTAGGGATTATGCAAATGATTATGCAAATTAGCTCGTGTCCTATCATGAGATGTCCCATACGTAACAAATTGAGGTCATTTTTTTAGGTTTTTTCTGAAATTGCTGAGGTTATATTAATGCCCTTTTGGAAAGTTCTAATTTATTGTTTAGAGAAATTAAATACCATAGAAAAAAGAAAAAAAACAGTAAAAGGAATATTTTTTATTAGGCATTGAAATAATGTTACGTATGGGACAAATGCGTTACGTATGGGACATCCTCATACATAATGCATGTGAATGCATGTAGCTAGCTGGGAAGGTCTCTCAGTACACAAATGGTCAATCATCCTGAAGAAAGCATCCCAACATTGTAGCTACTTTTTGAGTTATAGACACTTTAAACAATACATGTGCTTGACTGAACAAGTTTCAGAAAGGGGGAGGGGAGAATGGCAAAATACACAATGAAAAATCAGCATTAAAGGGATGGTATAGTTTTTTGCAGAAATGGGGATTCAGTTTTCAACATTTAATGAGATGATTGGAAACCAATTATATGAATAACTAAAGAGCATACAATCCTAAGACTAGAGGAATTCAAAGTTTAGTGATGGAGATCCAATTTGAAATGGTTGTGATATAAATATTTTAAAAAAATATAAAGTAAAATGATTTTTTTTTTTATTGCAAGTGATACACAAATTGTCCTTATTCAGGTTTCAATAATAGCCACGACAAAATTCATGGGTATACATACTGAGGTGTGACTCGAATCAATGACCTGACTGCTAGACAGACATCATATATCTACTCAATCACTGGGGTTCCATGCAGCAGGTATTGCTTATTTATAAAAATTAATATTTCTTGTGTCAAGTTGTTTTTTATTGAAACGAAATGGCGAACTGCCCTTCATCAATGGAAGTAAACACTTTAAACTATTCAATTTTTCAGTAATAACTATCCTGATAAAAATAGGGCATACATACTATTACGAAGGTTGGTCATAAAAATATAGAATATGATGAAATATGATTATGGGGAATATTGTTCCCTTGTCAATCTGGATCAGTATTTGAGTAGTTTCAACTGATTCAATTTCAATAATTATGCAAAAATTTGTTTATGGGTATTTTGCAAAATTACTTTGCAAAATACCCATAAACATGTCTCTCCACACACTAAATGAATGGGGGACAAAGGGCATGCATACTCAGGTTGGTCATAAAAATATAAAAATATGATTGAATATGATTAGGATGGTGAATATTTGGGGAATATTGTTTCCTTGACAATCTGGATCAGTATTTGAGTAGTTTCAACTGATTTTACTTCAATAATTATGCAAAATACCCATAAACATGGTTCTTCACACACTGAATGAATGGGGGACAAACTGTCCCACACGTAACTGTCCCATACGTAACACGTCATGTCTGTCTTTAAGTAGAACCTGTAATTAGAGCTTTTTGCCTATAAATGACACGAAACTTACTTGTGATAATCTTGAGTGTTGTGACTTTCATCACAGTGAGTTACAAGTTGTAGAATGAAATACTTTCAGAGAGTTTTGAGGTTGAAAAAGATGTTCAAAAAAACAAAATTTTTCTGGTCCCATACGGCACATATTTTCTCTTCTAGAATATAATTGTGAAGGTCATTTTTCTCCATTTTTTGCATGATTATACTTCTCCTAGATATCAATCACCATGATAAAGTTTAATATGATCAAAAGCCATTAACACTATTTTTCAGGTCATAAAAGTCTCTGAATGTCCCATACGTAACGCGCGTGTTATCTTGGACTTGCCCATAGTCTTTATTCAAGACGGCGAAGGGAATATCCAAAGCCTATGATACAGTGTATATCCCTTTATCTAAAAAACAAACAAAAAAGCAATTCCTCGTGGATGTTATCATATCTAAAGTTCCTAATAAAAGGGATTATCTATACTGTTTTTACACTACCCTTTCAACAAATACATCAGTTTTAAACAAAAATCACTCTGCTCATGTACAATATTATTTATTATAATGTATTGTAGTGTACCGGTACATTGTTTCTGCATTATCTTTCATTGTTGGATGGAAATAAAGCGACAGTGGCGTGGCATTAGCGTTTTCACCGTAGCGTTTTCACCGGAAAATGATGAATAATTGAAAAATACGGCAAAATCCACGAGGAATTGTTTTTTTGTTTGCTTTTTAGAAAAAGGATATACACTGTATCATTAGCTTTGGAAAGTCCCTTTGCCGTCTTGAATAAAGACTAAGCGCTGTGGACATCATAACCCTTGGATATTCCCTTCGCTGCCTTGAATAAAGACTAAGCGCACCGCGTTTACAACAGAACACCTGTGGACATACAGAAGACAGTGCTCTTCTTTCTATAGCGGTTAGTTTCGATTCAGAAGTAAAGGGATATAACAGCGAAACCAAACGGGTTAAAAATTCATTTATTAGGACTAAGCTACTCATTTGGAAATGCTATCATAGCTTGAGAAGCATATCTATGCCCGACAAACAAAATGAAACTAAAAAGGTTTTGCCACCTCAGATGGTACCAATATCTGGCCTGGCCCATGGACTAACTGTGATGAGCCTCATTGGACCTGATTGTATAATTGTGTAGTACATGTACAGTATATGTATGCCAGGTGTTTTCCATTTGATCAAGATCGGCCTTGTTAGGTGCATGGAATCACCAAGGGGATGTGAGGTAGACAATTTGTAGTGATTTTTATTCAATGTATAATATTAGGAATTCCTTTAGTTGAGTAATGAATGCAAGTACATTTTTTGTTGCTTGTATAAAGTTACGATTTTCATGTTTCATTGAAGGATACCTGGAAAGAGTCACTCATCAACAAATTCAAATATGAGCGGTCTCCTCTGCAGAGTAACGATGTTCTGAAGAAGAGGGAGGTATACAGCCACAAGAGGGCTGCAGTGGATCGAAATCAGCCACCCTCTACAGTAAAACGTGTCAAGCGAGATTCTGTAGAGGTATGTATCATATCCCCTGTACTTGTGTCACTTATAAAATGGTCATATTATAAAATGGTTTCAAGAATGTAGCCAATTGGAAGCGCTGAAATGAGTCACGTGTGCGTGTATCAATTTCTCACTAACATGCACGGCCTGACGTCACAATGTTTACACTAGCAGTGCACACTCAATCAGTTGTTAAAGTGCGTCGCGCGCTACTATACGCGCTGTCAATCCTGTAAACAACTTCTAGTTCGGGCTGCCGGCCGTCTTTTCTTGTGTGCATAACGTGTGGCGTACGTATACTCTTATACGTACAGTACTTATATGTGCGGGATTTCCGAGTGCGACGTGCGTAAATGTTTGGGACAAACATCTTCGAACATCTTGACTCTTGAGCGAGTGCTACATGTAGCTGACTGGTATTGACCCACAAAGGTACGTGAAAAATGCTGTTAGTTTTCGACCCATTTTATAAAACAAATGATGCACAGGATTATTTCGTGGCGTTAGTGGAGATGCAGCTCACTCTTGGGTATTTACAATGTAGTGCAACATGCACTCGGCTTCGCCTCGTGCATGTTTCACAAATTTTGTAAATACCCTCGAGTGCGCTACATCTCCACTAACGCACTCTATCCTGTGCATCATTTGTATAATATATCGTCGCCGGTCACACGAACCGACGAATCCCTCAGGTTTGCGTAGGAATGACAATTCGAGAAAATCGCGTTTGAAGTTAACCCATTTTTCACTTGTGGTTGCTACACTTTCATGTCTATAATTTCCAATTATTTTTGTAGTACATCAGACTTCAATTCTTGCTCTAACTTGTGAAGTTTTTATCAAATTGTATTGTTAACAAATAAGCGGGAAATCGTCAAAGAGCTGCATGCATGTATTTTCGGTCTGCAAAGAACGTTGTCATTTTCCATGTGTGTCCATATGTACATGTACATTGAGCGTTGTCATTGTCAACACATGTATTACATAGTATGCGCACTGTGCGCGCGGTCAATGAACCGTTGAATCTCAAAAATTACACGTAATGCGCACTGATTCGTCGGTTCGGTGACCGTGCGTACTAGTACGCGCGGTCACCGAACCGTCGAATCGCCTGATTGTTTACCACACGCGTCTATGGGGAAAACAAATAATTTTCACAAATGGAATTACATAGTACAAAAGTGATGCTACGTAAAAATTACACCGAATTACACACTGAGAATTTCAGAATATGTAGTATGGAATATCTACTATTGAAATGATGGAAAATCTCAAAATCGAAAATTTGACCCAAAATCGAGTGATTCGTCGGTTCGTGTGACCGGCGACGATATGTACTACATTGTATACAATGACACATGTAAGTCCAAGTGGAAAGGAGGATTTTTATGCCTCCGCCACAAAGTGGTGCTCGGGTTGTCCGTCCGTCCGTCCGTCCATCCTTCCGGACGTCCGTCTGTCCGTCGTAGCGTCCGTCCTTCCGTCCGTCCTTCCGTCCGTCCGTCCGTAATGAATTTTGTGGACAGGGTAACTATCAAAACCTTTTGAGGTATCCTAATGAAACTTGGCATGTATGTGTATTAGGGAGTGAAGTTGTGCCTATCAACTTTTGGGTGCACATGCTCAAGGTCAAAGGTCAAAAGGTCAAGGTCAAATGCTTAAAATTTCACTTTTTCCCCCATATCTATGCAATGCCTGAAGATATTTTCTTGAAACTTAGTGTATACATGTATTACCCAAGTAAGATTCTCTGGTAAAAGTTTGGGGTCATGAGGTCAAAAGGTCAAAGGTCAAAAGGTCAAGTAAAATGTTAAAATTTCACTTTTTTAACTCTCTATCTTGGAAATTGTTTAAGGTATCTTTATGGAACAAAGTATATGCATGTACTGACTGGCCATGGTTATCTAGGGAATTTGGGGTTCGTGGGGTCAAAGGCCAGGGGTCAAAGGTCAAGGGCAATACTTCAAAATGTTACTATTTTCCTTATATTTATGCAATGCCAGCAGGATTATTTTTTTAAAACTTGATGTATGCATGTATAACCCACTAGATATTCTCTGGGATTTTTTTTTTTGCCAAGAAGGTCAAAGGTCAAAAGGTCAAAGATCAAGTGAAAGTGCTGAACTTACTTCTTTCTCCATATCTCGGAAGTGGCTCAAGTTATCTTTAAACTTAGTATATTTATGTATGTTCTGCCTGACAGATGAAAATGATAACAATTTACTGTTCAATACAGAAATTGCACTTTTACTCCATACCTTGAAAATCTCTCTCAAGTGTGTAAACTTATGAAAGGGTCAAAGTCGAAGTTAAAGTTCTTAAATCCCCAAATACATGCTCTCCTATTCATCCAATTAAACATAGGTCAAGGAAGGTGAACATTTGATACATTTGTGACAAACATGTCATTTTAATATTTTGCCAATTTTGTGAAAATGTATTAAATCACACATTGTCCACATGTACTATAGACCTACTGTAAAAGTGGATATTTTCGCGCGACTAATTTTTCGAGCTAGGTCGGGTCAGAAGAGTTTCGCGTGTTTTTAATTCCGCGGAATCAAGACATCACGCACAGGAACGTATGGCAAGCAAAAATATTCGCGTGTTTTTATTTTCGCGCTAGTTTCTGGTTGCGCGAAATGCGCAAAAATGTCAACACCGCGAAAATTTCCACTTTTACAGTATTAGGAGAATCATGCATTATGGCAGAGGCATACCAGTCGCCAAAGCGACATTTCTAGTAGTATTTTCAGTGAGGTACATCCTTATTTGACAATCATGAAAGAATCTGTTCCTTTTATTCAATATCCTTTGCATTTTAGCCATGGATTGTACATATGTAGTAGTCTATTGTGTGAAAATTTTAGCAAGTTTGAACAATGAGAACTTATATTTTTTGATACAAGTACATATAAAGTGCTGAGGAAAAAAAAGACTGGTCGGGGCCACTCTCTTCTGCATCAAGGTCATATGATAAGTGTGTAGTGTTCTTATTTCAATGCTTATTCACTCTTTAAATATGTCATAAGCAAAAATACATTATTTGGGTTAAATATCAAATTTTTCTGTTGTCACAGCTTGGATATCAACTCAAGTCAACATAAATCTTATATAATTACTCCATCTTTGTTTACACACAGGTATGAGAATGGATCGGAACATTATGCGCATATTGAATACTTAAGGTCAATCTTCAGATATGAATTCTTGATGAAAAATATCATATCTTCCCCCATACCAGCTCTAATTTCGTGAAACTTTGTAATAATGGCTGACGTATGTCTGTTATCTATTCCTGAAAGTTTCACCTCTGAACTCTTTGCCAAAAGCGAAATATTATCAAATATATGAAAGTGGTTTTAAATGAATTCAAAGTTATGCCTACAAAACTGATTGTCCATTTTGATTACTTAAAATATGGCATTAATTTGCATTTTATGATATGTCAAGGTTATGTACTAGTGGTGAGTGAAAGAGGTAGTTATCAAGAGTATATAAAAGAAATTTTTTATAATATACCTGTAGAAACAAAAATCTCCTTTTTTTAAATGAATTTTTGCGATATATCAGTCATTTTAATGTAATTTAACTCCCTAATTATTAAAAATGCTAATTTATGCACATATAAATTCAATTTTTTTTTTGTACATGAAATGAAAATTTGTGTACTCAGATATGAAAAGCAGAAAAAAAAGCATTTTCACCAAGATTTTTCATTTTCTGATGTTATGCATTTGCATACCCTGATTGTGCTATTGACCACTACAGAAGTTTTTAAAATGTAAATTAGTATTCTTTATTCAAAATTGAGTTTCAAGAGGGTTATGCCTGCCAATTCTAAGTATTGCCATTACCTACAGTAGGTGCTGTGCGCAGAGCGGCATTTTAGATGCACCCTGGGATAGCTCTGGGGACAAACTCACCCCTGTTTTGACTGCAAAGTCACTCAGGTCATGTCCTGTCTTTATCCACGGGTATTTTGTTGTTGTCGTTGTCGAAAATTTCTATGCTTTCCTTCAAGGACAAGTTCACCTTCATTAACATATTGAGATTGAGAGAATGTAGCAATATTAGTAGAGCACACATCATTGAAAGTTTGAGGAAAATCGGACAATCCGTTCAAAAGTTATGAATTTTTGAAGTTTTTGTGCAGTCACCACTGTATGAGAAGACTACTGCAGTGTATGATGTCACATGCATACAACAATATAAGGAAAATATAAAGAGAATTTCACAAATTTCATCTTTTGAAAAAAGTACACATTCCCTTGACTTGTTATACTGACATATGTTATGGGTAATATTATTCCCATTGCCTTTAGAAAGAGGAAA
The DNA here is from genome assembly GCF_040938485.1 of Diadema antillarum. NCBI lineage: Eukaryota > Metazoa > Echinodermata > Echinoidea > Diadematoida > Diadematidae > Diadema > Diadema antillarum. Next base: position 524,953 of record NW_027272416.1, on the reverse strand, counting down.
GTCAAGTGCTCTTTTATTATGCGAAAAAAAAGAAAATATGTTGAATTTTCTTTACATTTTCTTTATACTGTTGTACTCATATGACATCACGAGCCTTAGTAGTCTCCTCATCCAGCGGTTCCAACACAAAAATGTTAAAAATTCATAACTTTTGCATCGATTGTCCAATTTTCCTCAAACTTTCACTGATGTGTTCTACTAATATTGCTGCATTCTCTCAATCCTTATGTTAATGAAGGTGAACTTGTCCTTTCATGTGACCAGCACATTGAAGCCTTGCAGTAGAGAATCATGCCTCTAGTGACTGCAAATTAGTAAAATTTTGAAATTTTAAACTCTTATTTTAGTTGAATTCTAAACAAAGAAAAAAGCAGAAACGAAAGAAAGCAGATGAAAATTGCGTTGAATTTCATGGAAACCAAGTATGCGTGAGACAACAGGAAGCGACAATGGCACTGAGGAATCTTACAGTGCATCTGTGACATGGCTTTTTAGCATGCGCAGAAGTTTCCTGCCCATTTGAGAAACTGAAAATTGAGATATGAGATGTCTTTTGTTACCCCAGGGATGAAAATGTGATCACTGCATGTTGCACTTGTATGGCAACTTGTATTCATTTAGATTTATGAGTACTAAGAAGGTATTTTTCTTAGCCAGTACTGTTATATTTACAGTGTATAATCCAAGTTGATTTGATGAACAAAATGTGTGCTTGCTATTTTTTTCCTAATGTTCATCATTCACCACAGAAGAAGAGCCATGTGATGCCACAACCACACTTGCCCAAGGAAACAAAACAGGTACTGTAAAAGTGGTTTCTTTCGCGGTGGTTTTATTTTCGCGCTTTGAGGTTGAACTGCGAATTTAACATCACGCGAAAATGTTTTGAACTTGCTGCTTGTTACAATACTATTGCGCACGTGCACACATGAAGATTCCGCGCAAGGTAGGTACAAGCATGTTATAAAGTACTCGAGAGACGGGATTTCAGGTAAACCTACATTTAATTGTAATTTCTATTTAATAAATAAAAGAATAATTGGATTATAGTTTGGGTTTTCATGTGCAAAATAATACAGTTTTGACCGACTGTGAATTCACAGATTTTGCCGACCGCGAATTTAAACACACACGAAAAAGTCGGCACCGATGGAAACTGCAAAAGTATCTGTACGTGAAAGAAACCACTTTTACAGTATGTGGTGATGTATGTCCTTTAATGAGTTCAGTATTAGTGTTGATATCCATTCACCAGAAGATTAATGAATTAGGTAAATGGTTTTGATTTAATAAGATATTTTTGAAGTTTGATTTGTAATAGAAGAAAAGAATTGCAATGCCTTGTAATTTTTATTTTTAGTGTTTTAGTGTTTTTAATTGTGATTCTGCAATTAGCCATTTCAGTTGGGGATGAGGTTTACTCATAGAGATAATATGCTGACATCTCTGCAGGCATAATACACAATCCCCAAGTATTCATAAAACCTGCAATGTATGCAACAAATTTTGCACATCAGTTGAATTTGACTGATGGACAATAAATAAACTGTATGGAAATTTCTGGTTTTACAGTATTTAGCAAGAATAGTGCATTCATTAAATTCATCATTATATACACAGGGGAATCCCGTTATAATGAAATCCGATACGAGATGGGGTTGCTAGCCTGTATGGATGAGAAAACACTGAATCTGATTCAAATAGTCATACAGTAGTAGCAAGTAAGAGTGTGAATCTGAAAATTTGTGTTATGTAGCTCCCAAATTTTCAGCTGTCATTATTACAGCCTTCATCAGTTGAATGACCTGTCTTCACATTGATCGTGTGACTGTCAGTAAGCAGGTCATATTAGACTTTTGGAAGTTTGTAGCGCCCCTGTCTTTATAGAGATGGTCCGTTGGCCCTGATGTACATTGCTTCCTAAACTTCCCTTTCAAGATATTGAGGTTTCCAGTCCAAAACCTAAACCTTAGTTAGGAGCATGTGATGGTCTGGAAAATTTGATGTGAACGTTATGTGCAACTTCAGAGGAGTCGGAGCTAAGAGACATCTTTGTTTAAAGACCTAATAAAATGGTTTAGAATTTTTTTTTCTAAATGATGTGATAATATTAAATGTTAAATTCTAAGTAATTTTGTGGTCGTACAGGTTTTTTTTTTTTTTTACTGTTCTGAATTTAGTTCTATATTTGTTAACATAATGGATGCAATTTCCTCGGTTTTGGAAAACTTTCTATACTTTCGCCCCATGCGGCGCACTATCACTTCTAAATTGTGATGACGTCAAAGATCGGAGTCGTCGATATCGACTGTCCGACCAGCCTAGCCATAGCCAGCGAGCTAGCAAGGCAAGCGCAGCGCAGCGACAGCACCGGCTGGCGACTAGCGCTGGCGGGGGAGTGAGCTAGCGAGCGCATAGCTAGCGCTGCGCTGACTATTGTCATTGGCTAAGCCTTTGGACAAAAGAATATTAATGAATTGTATCGGATTTAATACTGCCAGTAATACAGATTACAACTGTGGTACGCTTGAATATCCATTATTTACACTGTAGGACCATGAAGACTGTGGCGAGAAAAGGATACTTCGCACTCGGACAGCGCTAAGCTTACATAGATTTGTAGGCAAACTCGTGAAATAGGCCCCACCACTGCGTGTCTGTACTAATAGTACTACGGCGACTCGCCTGTTTATACTCGTGAATTACTCGTGTTTATAGGCCTAGGCCTACTTGTGAATTCAGCCCCACCGTGGCGTTCATCGGTAGATAAGCACGGTGGTAGGGCTTCCTTCCACAGTATGATTTGTATCATAAAACAAAAACTACTCGACCAAAATTGACGATCATTCTTGGTATCGTTTTTCTTAGAAAATGGCGCATCTAAATTACTGATAACAATTATTGCAGAAACTGACCATGGGAAACTGGTTAGGCCTTTTTTTTTCTTTTTTTTTAGCCACAACCCACCCTGTAACATACTCTAATCCCCCTAATGTATAGAGTGTAGCCTCTGTACTGCTACCAAAGATTCTGCTACTATTACTACTTACTAGTCTACTAGACCTAGTGGTACTAATACTACTACTAGTAGTAGTACTAGTAGACTACTACTACTAGTAGACTACTACTACCGGTGCTAGTTTAACTTGTTAGCGCCGGCCGACAGGCCAGGCCACGGCTGGGACGCTCCCGCTTGCGGCGGCCGGAGTAGCGGCTCACTTTGTGAGCAAGCTGGGTCTGTTCTTCTACTACTTACTAGACAAACAGTTACAACTTACAGTGTCAATCATGTAGAATACTGTTTATCCTTTCTAATGTTAAACTATGGGGGCAAACCACACATACCACTCTGTATTTCCCAGGCGATCGTTTCCGTGAGGTCTATTCTCGGACTTGGTGCCATGTTCATACGCTCTTGCACTGGCAGCGGGTAATGCAGCTGGTTCATATTGGTAAGGTGCAGCCCCAAGATAACGTTCTGGTTCATCGGCCGCCTCTCCCTCCCCATCTTCCCCTTCAACTTCATGTGCCTCCTCTTCTTCTCCGCTATCGTCAGAGCTGCATTCTTCATCATCATCATCATCGTCAATGTCAAAGTTTACCCATATAGGGGAAGACATTATGCTTGAGGTACCAGGTATTTGTGCAAGCTAACTTAGTGATAATGTACGTGATATGGATACATGTCGACAGTCAGTGGATCGACCGGGAGTGCACATCCCGGGCGCCGGGGCCTGGCCGGGCTAGCTAACGTGTACGCGCGTGTACCAAGCTAGTAAATCTAAGTGCTAGTGCTGAGCGGCGTCTGCTAACTGAGCACAACTCCGTGCTTATGCGTCATCAATCGGTTCAGGGACATTTTTTCGCAATTTCACAATTGTATCACACCAAACCATTTTTTTTATTTCGGATATTAAAACAAGGTAAATATTACAAGGATTCATTTGGGTAACACCTATAAGAAGCAAACGCTTGTCGGGTAAGGTGCACCCTATTGCAACTGTATAGTAAACATAAATAATGATATAATATACAACATAAAAGCGACTAAAAATAAAAAAAAACATACAGCGTACATACATACAAAATACATTCACAAAGACAACAAAAAAAATAATGGATATCGGGTAAGTGAGGCATCAAAAAAAAAAATTAATGTTGGTTGAAACGTACGTTGACTCAAAAGATGTGAAATATCAGATTGGATAAGTTAAACTGCCAAGTAAACAGTAAAAAATCATGCAATTAGTCAATCAGCATTCGAAATATATTATAAGCGTCAATGATATAATTCGTTTGATTTTTATAGAAAAATAATAATACTAATGTTAATCAACACTAACATCTAGTGATAATTATTAAAATGAACTTTGAACAGTAACACAAAAAAAACAATATAGCATGCAAAACATTAAAAGCAGATACTTATTCGAACTTATACAAATGAAATATAATGTCAATTTTTAAAAGCATGCTTACTATCATGTAAAAAACAATTAGTCAGTATTTCATATCATAATTTGCCAGATAAAAAGGAAGTGTAGATGGGAAACGTTGATTTTTGTTGCAGAGTCAAATCGGAAGAAATCATATGATGGCACGTGAATTCAAAGAAATGTATTGCACAAGGATCATAATAATGTGAACTAATAACATATGTAAAATACGTAAAATGCATGCGATGAAATACTATTGTGACACTGATAAATTATAATAAATAAGGAAATAATACATTAGGAATTATACTCAGAATGGCAAACAAAAGAAGAAGAAAAAACGAAGCACAGTATTGCACAAAGATCATAGCAATGTGAAACTATAGTATGATATAATAATGAAATGCATGCAATGTGATACTACTTTATGAGACTTATGAAAATCTACACCCACTGGTAATGGGACAAATTGATTACGGAAATATAAATTGAAGCAAATGAACATAAATAAACTCAATTAATGATACAGCGCAATAAAATGATATAATAATAGTGAATGGAAATGATGAAAATCAAATTGCATTGCATGATAAATCATAGTAAATAGGGCACTTTACATTGAGAATTATACACAGTATTGCAACCAGGGGAAAAACGAAGCACAATATTGCACAGAGATCATAGCTATGTGAAGCTATAGAATACATGAAATGCATGCAATGATTATGAGACTATACGAATGTCTACACCCACTGGTAATGGGACATATTGATTACGAAAATATAAATTGAAGCAAATAATCATATAAACGCAATTAATCATACAGCACAATAAACTAATATACATGTAATAACAGTGACTGGAAATGATGAAGATCAGATTGCATTGCATGAGAAATTATAATAAAGTGGGCACTTCGCATGAAGAATTACTCAGCATTGCAACAACAAAAACAAAAAACAGAGTAAAGTTATATACTGTGTTAATGGTAATGTACCTATTCATCGTTAATTGCAAAAGAGGGACATCTTTAATGTCTTCTTAAAAGTAGTGAGCTTTAGAGACTTGAGCGAACTTTCTAGATTGTTCCATAACATGGCGCCGTGGTATTTTATCGATTGAGTTTGAGCAAAGGATGTACGAAATATCGGTAGTCTGTAATCATTATTGTGTCTGGTGTATTTTGAGTGAATTTTGTTTTGTTGGATGAAATAGTTTGAGAATATTGCGGGGAGGAGTTCATTTTTGAACTTGTACATGAATATGCCTGTCTTAAAGAATATGAGTTTTGTAAGAGGGAGAATCCCAAGTGTCTTAAAGAGCTGCTCGCAATGAGCTCTAAAATGTGCACTGGTGCATATACGTATAGCTCTTTTTTGAAGTATAATAAGTTTGTGCAATCGGCTCTGAGATGCTCTGCCCCACACAAGGCTGCAGTAATTTAAGCGGGGTATTATCAGGGTGTTGTATAGAGAATATAAGGTGGTAGTTGGCAAAAAAGACCTTACACGACACAGTATACCTATTGCCATGCTAATTTTCTTTGAAATGTGAGTTATATGAGAGTCCCAATTTAGTCTGTTGTCAATGAGCAATCCAAGAAAGTTGGTGTATTCAACCTGAGGGATTGAAACGCCGTTCACATGTAATTCAATGTTGGCATAGAGTGGCTGTTTACTTCCTTTGGGATTGAATGTCATGAATTTGGTTTTTGTGGTATTCATGAGTAGTTTGTTTGTCTGAAACCAGGTTGCTATTTTCCCTAATTCTCTATTGGAGTTTGCAACAAGTGATTGAAGATTATCATCGGAAATGAATAGCGTTGTGTCGTCTGCATATAAAATGTACGAAAAAAGATCAGACGCATTCACAAGGTCATTCACGTATAAGATGAACAATAAAGGGCCCAGGATACTCCCTTGTGGCACACCTGTGGTTATCAGGGTTGTAGCAGAATCGGAATCTTTGAAGTGAACGTATTGTCTTCGATCTTTTAAATAGGATGTAAACCACTGAAGCTCCAAGCCTCTAATTCCGTATTGAGAGAGTTTCTGCAGAAGTATGTCGTGATTATTAGTAAGGCAATCAAATGCTTTGCTCAAGTCAATGAAAATTCCTAACGCTTTCTTTTTGTTTTCAACAAAGGACAAAATGAGTTCTGTGGCGTGAAGAAGCGCCATCTCGGTTGAGTGCTTTCTGCGGAAGCCGAATTGTTGGGGAGTGATGAAAGCATTGGCAGTGAGATACTTGTAGAGCCTATCGTAGACAATACGTTCTAAGACTTTTGACAAGGAAGGGAGAAGAGAAATAGGTCGGTAATTGTTCAGGGTATTTGCATCACCTGATTTATACACGGGGATGACCTTGCTTAGTTTCATGGCGGTCGGGAATTCTCCATAAAAGATCGAAAGGTTACAAATATAGGTGAATGGAGTTTGTATATACGGGATGATCTGTTTCAAAAAGTTTGAACTGAGCCCATCAATTCCAGTAGAAAAACTAGATTTCATTTTGCCTACGATATTACATATTTCCTTTTCATTTGTGGGGTAAATGTAAAAAGACTTTACTGGGGTATCTCCAGAAAGAAAAGTCTTAAAATCGATATCAGATGGGCCAACTTCTGAAGCAACATTTTTCCCAACATTAGCAAAGAAATGGTTAAATGCTTCAGCCATGCTTTGGTTGTCGTACACTTTCTCTTGATTGACGGTAATGTAATTTGGAAGAGTTCGAGATTTCTTCTTACCGATCAAATCATTTATGATGGACCACGTCTTCTTTAAATCAAAGCGACAATTTTGAAATAATTTCTCAAAATACATCTTTCGAGAAGTTTGAATCAAACTATTTAATTTGTTTCAAAACTTTTTATAACGCAGTCTGTCTTTTTGCAACTTGGTAAATAAATATTTCTTATAAAGCCTCTGCTTTCGATTTATGGAGCGTACAATGCCAGAAGTTATCCATGGCTTCTTGGGGTCCCGTTTCGTATTTTTCAATCTTTTGGTTTGAGTAGATTTTTTGCGAAGACTTTGCAAGGTATCAACAAGATTGTTGTAAGCTTCATTGACACTTGTACTGGATAATATGTTATTGAAATCTGCGTGTTTTATTTCTTCTTAAAAATACGGCATGTCAACTACTTCCCTCCCATAGGCCTTACGCTTGACAGATCTAAAACGTTCTTTAGCTTGAGTAATTTGGAATATTGGCAGGTGATCAGAAACATCAGAGTACAAAATACCAGATTGAGTGGGCCTATCTAGATCATTCGAAAAAATGTTGTCGATACAAGTACATGAATGGGGGGTTACACGCGTCGGCTTAGTTATTAGTGGTCTAAAACTATGTGACAACAAAGTGTTTAAGAATCTGCCTGTGTCCTCGTGGAGTGAATGCTTAAGCAAGTCAAAATTGAAATCCCCAGTCAAATAACACAGCTTGTGTTCAGAGTTTATTTTCTGTAAACACTCGTGTAAATCGGTAATGAAAGCATCAGAGTTGGAATTTGGGGCCTTGTAAATTACTCCTATTATCACATTTTTAGAGGACCTTTGCTCTATTTCAGCAAAAATCGTATCGACACTATCGTTTGAAAATTGAAGGTCGGGTCATTCTTTAAAAACTGTAGGTCTGGGTCTTTAAACTGTAGGTCTGGGTTTAAATACATGCATACTCCCCCGCCTTTCTTTCCTTTCCGACTTTTATATATGAGTTGGTAGTCTGAGATCTGAAACACATTTGGTACACATTCATCAAACCACGTTTCAGAGAAAGCATAAATATCAAAGTTGTGATTAAGCGATTGCAACAATTCTTGAATACGCAAGTATTTAGAAGAAAAGCTCTGCGCATTCAGATGAAATAAGGACAAAAATTTTGAGGTAATTTTAGATTGAAGTTTTTGGTTAAATATATCACTGAAATAATATTGGCAAGGGGCACTGAACAAATCAAATTCACATTCATTTTCCTTTTCGTCAGGATTCAGAGCAAATATATCCAAAGCTAAATTATCCAAATGTGAAAAATTGACTGCTTTCTCACAATTGAAAAATTCAAATAAATTGTTCTCGAAATCACTGTCATGTAGAATGTGATTGAATGGAAATTCGTTCGCTAGGCATGATGGACAAGTCCACTGAAACGAATGTGTTGGTTTTCTTGTTAAATCAGGATCTGCACACCGTTTATGGGCAGATCGGGAGCATTCACATCTTAAGTTTGATTTATGATTATGCAACATTTGTAAACATATTTCACATTTCATGGTCGTAAAACCAAAATGGCTAACAACGTAAACACATAACAATAAAACAGAATAGACAGGGCAGAGCCAGGCAAAAACTGCCTTTTTTTCCAGTCAAGGTTTTCTCACTTGATTCTGGTACTTTAGACCATACTTAACAAAATAAGCTTCTGCGCCATCTTGAAATCTGTCCCGAATCCAAGATGGCCGCCAGAGGACCTAAAAAGTGCCTTCTGTGGTTAAGATTTGTCTGGGGATGGGTTTTTTTAACTCTATTTGATGATAAATGGTAAGAGAAATAAGATTCAGTGGATTGAAATTAAAATCAGTTTCTTTTTTATTGCGAAAATCCAACATGGCCGCCAGACGCAGCTCCCGAAATTAATAAATGTCATAACAACCGGAGGGCCAAACCCTAAAAACTCGCTTACTTAACGAGTGAGTACCACTCTCTCTACAAACTAAGTAGACCATGCTTATTTTCAAATTTCTATTGTAAAAAACAACATACCACTGGTCTACCTCAAAAAATTTGTTGCGAAAGCCTCCAAATCCAAAATGGCGTCCAAGATGGCCGCCATATTTACTGAATTTGCTATTTGAAAGATAGAATTTGATAGAAACATCAGATTTCAACAAATGTGATGTCATATGAAAGAGAATAAAATTTCCTACAAGTTGATACCATTTTTGTGGGAGATTGTGATAACTGGATTGAGATTTTAAGGAAAAATACTCATTTTTTGATATTTTTCTGAACAAAGGAAAATCATGAAAATGCTTGATTCAGCATAAATCAGAAAAAGACTGAAGGATTATCTTGAAACATTTTTAAGAATTTTGTTTAACATATAATTAATATTTGGAGAAAATTAGGGGTCAGTACCATATGCGGGTCAGGAGTTATAATGTCTCAAACTTAAAAACTCACTATGTAAAAATTTCCACTTTAGCTGTGACAAGACCTTGTTGGTCGTAAAGAGAGTCTGCACGCTTCAAGACTACTACACGCACCACTGGCACTGACGCTTGTAGCAGTGCCAGTGGTGCGTGTAGTAGTCTTGGTGCGGGCAGACTTGTTTTGACAAACAAGAGTTTGTGCCTGCAAACTAACTTTTCATACCAAGTGGTAGCTCAGGTGACGCCGATCGCTATCATTTCAAAGTAGATTGTTCTGGAGCAAATGAGATGAAGCAAAAAATGTCTTTCAAATAGAGGTAGAAGCTTGAAACAACCATGCTATAGATAGTTTAAAACAAAATTTGGATCAATCACTCAAAAACTTCAAGATTGCAGGCCATCAAAGCTGACATAGTTTATTGCGCCAAATTAAATGTATTATTTTTAATTTTGGTACAATTTTGTCTGTTGCAGTGCTATCTATTTATAGTTTTTATATATTTTGAACATTGTAGTGCTATTTCAAACCGTCATGGGTTTTTATGGAGATATTTTTAAAACCAGTGATATTCTACTCCGAAAAAGAAAAAAAAAATCGAGTGGAAGTTTCATTTTTGAAGGAGTTAATAACGGAAATCAGTAAATTCAAAGTAAAATTGGAGTGAATTTTGAGTGAAAATTTTCATTTTCACTCATTTTAGAGTGACCTTAGGGATCACTCGTCACTCTTTGAGTGATCCCCTGAGATCACTCTAAAATGAATGAAAATGAACATTTCCACTCTCGAGTGATCCTGATATCTAAAATGTGAAAGCATCTACCAATGGCATTAGTTCAATTCAATTTTGACACTATAACCCACATGAAATCAGCCTAAAACGATGTAAGAAAAATCTATTCACAGTGAATACACTTTCAGCATGCTTATTTGTAAATTCAATTCAATTCAATTCAATTCAATTCAATGTTTTATTTCATTTTTTGACAAGAACATATAAACATCACTTCTTCTTTTTTGGTAACAGAAAATCAGGTGCTCAAAACTATGTAGGATGAAAAGAATACAATAATTGTAGCACCTTACAATCATTACAGATTATCATAAAACTCGAGTGATTTGAAGTAAGTAAACATTGTGGATAATTCGAAAAATGGAGGGACCCACTACAAAGACAAGTCTTGTAGAATGTGGGCCCCTCAGAAATGTGAATATACAGCATGAATAATCATTCTGGACAGTGTTATTTGAACAATATACTGAAAAGTAATTTCGCACAACACATTTAAAAGCAACTTTGAGAAATTGCCGCCATGTCGGATTTTTCGGGGGGGGGGGGGGGGGGGTGCTCGGATCAGAAGGGCTTTCAAGAACATGTACGGATCAGATATTATTACACATATGCCATCATCATTCACGTTTCTACAACAGCAGAGTAACATACAAGTTCAAAAGCATATCTTTGATACAGAAGCATTTCTTTTTTAAAATCAAAGATCGGGCCTTACCCAAACACTAAAATGAGCTCCACCCCCCCCCCCCCCCCCAAAAAAAAAAAAAATAAGTAAACCCTCAATATAGTTTAAACAAGGACAATATATATGATAGACTGCAATACAAGAAATTCTAAAAACATATCAAATTATTGATCAAGATTTGACTCTGACGCAACACACTAAAGGTATCGTTTACCATCGGAAGAGATATCACATTCGATTTATATGTGAAGGTTAGTTGTATCACAAAACATTCTACCATGTAAAAAAAAAAAAAAAATATATATATATATATATATATATATATATATATATATATAATGAAGCCTAGAACATACGGAGATATCACCATTTCTTTTCAAGAAACCATAACATTGATAACTGTTGACAGCTTAGTATAAAAAACTAGAAATGTCGCTTCGGCGACTGGTATGCCTCCGCCATAATGCATGGTTCTCCTAATAGGTCTATAGTACAATGTCTTGACAATGTGTGATGACAGTTTCACACGATTGGCAAAATATTAAAATGACAGGTTTGCCACAAATCAATGTCTTGACAATGTGTGATGACAGTTTCACACAATTGGCAAAATATTAAAATGACAGGTTTGCCACAAATGTGCTGAATGTTCACTTTCCTAGATCTAGGTTCAATTGGATGAATGATTAAAACGTCAGAGAGCAGGTATTTGGGGAACTGATGATTTTTACTTGACTTTTGACCCTTTTATAAGTTTATGCATTGAGTAATTTTCAAGGTATTGAGAAAAAGTATAGTTTCAGTATCAAATGGTAAAATAGCATTATCTAAACCTGGCCTTTGACCTTTGACCTCACAGTTCCAAAGAGAATCACTGTCAGGTAGAACATGCATACATATGTAAGTTTCATGATGATACCTTGAGTTACTTTCGAGATATGGAGGAAAAAGTGCAATTAAGCACTTTCACTTGACCTTTTGACCTTTTGGCAAAAACTTCCCACAGAATATATATTTGGTAATACATGCATACATCAAGTTAAAAAAACAAACCTTCAGGCATTGCATAAATATAAGTAGCGATATTTTGAGGAGTTGAACTTGACCTTTGACACCCCCTGACCTTTGACCCATGACCCCCAACTTTCCTAGATAATCACTGCCCATCGGTACAAGCATATATACACTAAGTTCCATGAAGATACCTTTAACCATTTGCGAGATATGGAGAAAAACATGAAATTTCAACCTTTTTTTCACAAAATATCTGTGACCTTTGACCTTTGACCCCATGACCCTAAAATCCAAACAAAGTATTATCCCCCAGGATATACCCTCATACCAAGTTTGATGTAAAACCATCACACGGTTCTTGAGATATCGACAAAAACAAAACGGGACGGACGTCCGGACGTACGTACGGACGGACGGACGGACGACCCGAAAACATAATGCCTCCGGCCACTTCGTTGGCGGAGGCATAAAAACATATCAGAACAATCTACTTTGAAATAATAACGATCAGCGTCACCTGAGCTACCACTTGGTATGAAAAGTTAGTTTGCAGGCACAAACTCTTGTTTGTCAAAACAATTCTGCGCGCACCAAGACTACTACACGCCCCACTGGCACTGCTGCAAGCGTCAGTGCCCGTGGTGCGTGTAGTAGTCTTGGCGCGTGCAGACTCTCTTTACGACCAACAAGGTCTTGTCACAGCTAAAGTGGAAATTTTTACATAGTGAGTTTTAAAGTTTGAGACATTATAACTCCTGAACCGCAAATGGTACTGACCCCTAATTTTCTCCAAATATCAATTATATGTTAAGCAAATTCTTAAAAAGTTTCAAGATAATCCTTCAGTCTTTTTCTGATTTATGCTGAATCAAGCATTTTCATGATTTTCCTTTTTTCAGAAAAATATCAAAAAATGAGTGTTTTTCCTTTATATCTCAATTCAGTTATCTCAATCGCCAACAAGTATCAACTTGTAGGAAATTTTATTTTCTTTCATATGACATCACATTTGTTGAAATCTGATGTTTCTATCAAATTCTGTCTTTCAAATAGCAAATTCCGTAAATATGGCGGCCATCTTGGACGCCATTTTGGATTTGGAGGCTTTCGCAACAAATTTTTTGAGGTAGACCAGTGGAATGTTGTTTGTTACAATAAAAATTTGAAAATAAGCATGGTCTACTTAGTTTGTAGAGAGAGTGGAACTCATTTGTTAAGTAAGCAAGTTTTTAGGGTTTGGCCCTCCGGTTATTATGACATTTATTAATTTCGGGAGCTGCGTCTGGCGGCCATGTTGGATTTTCGCAATAAAAAAGAAACTGATTTTAATTGCAATTCACTGAATCTTATTCCTCTTACCATTTATCATCAAATAGAGTATAAAAAACCCATCCCCAGACAAATCTTAACCACAGAAGGCACTTTTTAGGTCCTCTGGCGGCCATTTTGGATATTTGGCGGCCATCTTGGATTTGGGACAGATTTCAAGATGGCGCAGAAGCTTATTTTGTTAAGTATGGTCTAAAGTACCAGAATCAAGTGAGAAAACCTTGACTGGAAAAAAAGGCAGTTTTTGCCTGGCTCTGCCCTGTCTAGAAACAGGTTAACAGGTTAACGGAAACCAAAAGAGAATGGGTATAATACAACTGGGTACATGTACGTGAGGTATACAACAGGTAAGTCACGTGAAGTATACATAAATGAAGAAACTTACGAGTCAATCTTTGTTAGTCAAATCAATAAGCAGTAACAAAAACAACAGAGTTCATTAAAAGTTCAATTTTGTGAGTTTTTTTAGGTCTCTCTCACGGGTTACCTTGATGCGTATGCCATTTGGGGGCTTCACGACGATCACGCCGTCTTGGGTCCAGATTTGATGATCTTTCTTCGTGTTCGCTTTCTTCACCTTCCAGAAGAGGTTCGACCTGGTTTTCGTCAGGTTTTCGTTGATGTATACCTGATTTCCTGACGAGTTTCGGAGCTTTTTCCTGCACCCGTAGACTCTTTCCCGAAATCGATAGTTGGTGAATTTGACGATAATGTTCCGATGCCTCTTTCTTCGACGGGAATCCCCGTCGGGCTGGACAGGGCCAAGGCGGTGGCTTCGATCGATGTCCGCTGTCTGGATATCGATTTCGAGTTCATTTTTACAAATGTTCGTGATGAGGGCATCGGTGTCTTCGGTGTCCTTTTCCTCTACTCTGGAGAAAACTAGACAGTTTCTCCTGGTGTACTGTTCCGCGTCGTCCATGGCGGCTCTCAGCTCTCTCACTTCACCTTCAAGTGCTGAGATCTTGTCGTCTCGAGACTCGATCTCGAATTCGAGCGATTTCTTGACCTTGACACAAAGGGTCTCATGGACATCGTGGAGAAGCTTTGTCTTGATGGAGTGAACTAGTTTTGCGATAAAAGTCGAGTCCGTTAGGAGGTTTTCGATGACGGATTGGATTGCTGATGACAAGTCCAAATCTTCAGTGTCACATTCGTCGTTTAAGATCTTCGCGGTAGTTACAGGGTCATGCTTGCGATCACTTATCGGGGGTCCGTCGGCCTTGGGCTTCCCACCACTCCGTAGGCGACGGTCCGCACCCGACATTTTCTATTAGGTCCGCTTTGCTATTGAAAATGTATATGGTTGGCGGAGCACCAAACGCACACGTTCACTCTTGACCGCACATTCTCACCAAAAGGATTATATAGAGCATACAAGGTTTTGTGGTGTATTTTCTAAAGACTTTGTAAAGAATAACAAATATTCAGGAATTTGTGTTAAGATAAGAGGAGGCTCTCGTGATTTTTTTTTTATTTTATGAGTCAATCATGAATATATGAATGTTATTACAGTAGACTAAATCACAGATTTATCTTTTATTTGATACAAAATGAATTCCAGCACACCGCTGTACGAACATCACCAGCTGCCTCCAGCCGGGCAAGCCCTTATTTGTCAGCCTCACTTGTTACTACGTCCAGCTCCCCTAGTACCCCTGCACAGCGGTCTGTCCCTGTTCATGTTACTCCTGCTCCCAGTGCTCCAACCACCAGTGAGCCCAGCTCAGTGATCTCTGCACCAAGCACTGGAGGGGGAATGGTGGCAGGTCATGGCACTAACTGGTCTGATCATGAGACCCGCTTCCTTCTGAAACAGTGGAGCAGTAAGGCCGTACAGGAGAGATTGGCTGGTACGGTACGAGATGCTCGCGTTTACCAATCTCTGTCTGAAGCCATGCATAGAGCTGGCTTCCCTCGCTCAGCTTCACAGCTCCGAGTCAAGCTCAAGCAGTGCAAACAGAATTATCGCATTGCTCGCTTAGAAAATAAGAAGAAAGGATGCTTTACAGTCGGACCCTGTTACCAAATTTTACACTCTGTTCTGGGAGAGGAGGACCCAATCTTACTCAGGAAATTAGCCCTCCAAACTGGAGCAGACTCTGATGTGAATAGGGAGAACTCAGGACCCAACATGTCCAGTTCAGGACAGGCAGAATTTGACAACTTTCCCCCAGATGAAGATCAGGAGGATGATAGTGTGGAGGAAAGCAGGAACAGTTTTCCAGCTGGGGTAGGTTACCAATCACTAACACCTCGCTATATCTCTGGCGTTAAATAAGTATTTTTGTCTGTCCCTTAATTTGTGCTTAAAATTCTGTGATTTTCACACAAAAAAATTGTAACGAATATATAACTTTCCTACTTTTAGACTACATACTTCATTGTGAGAGCTAGGCAGGTGCCTTGATCATTATATAAAATGTTGCCTTGAAACCACGATGATTATGGTAAGTTGAAATGATGATGAACTACAATGGAAAATGATTGCAATTGTTCTACCTGATATGTCTTAAGGCAGTTTGAATTACTTAATACTGTATGATACAATGTACATCTGTGATGACAAATTCTGTAATAATAAAGTACCTGCATACAATTGTAATAGCTCTTTCAAAATGACTGATGCACTAGCAAAGGTTGACTGTAGTTGTAGACACAGCTCTTGTTAATATACAAATGATGCACAGGATAGAGTGCGTTCGTGGAGATGTAGCCAACTCGAGGGTATTTACAATTGTGAAACATGCACTACATTGTAAATACCCGAGAGTGAGCTGCATCTCCACTAATGCCACGAAATAATCCTGTGCATCATTTGTTTTATAAAATGGGTCGAAAACTAACAGCATTTTTCACATACCTTTGTGGGTCAATACCAATCAGCTACATGTAGCACTAGCTCAAGTCAAAAAGTCAAGATGTCTGAAGATGTTCGTCCCAAACATATTCCGCACGTCGCACTCGGAAATCCCGCACATAAAAGTACTGTGAGCATGTACGTATAAGAGTATATGTACGCCACATGTATCCACAAGAAAGGCCGGCTGGCAGCCTGAACTAGAAGTTGTTTACAGGATTGACAGCGCGTATAGTAGCGCGCGACGCATTTGTAACAACTGATTGAGTGCACACTGCTAGTGTAAACATTGTGAGTCAGGCCGTGCATGTTAGTGAGAAATTAATGCACGCACACGTGACTCATTTCAGCGCTTCCAATTGGCTACATTCTTGAACCCATTTTATAACATCAATTACTTAGTGATGGAATGTTGGAATGTGATTCAAATGAAATACTTCTCTATGATAATGGACAGTATGTTTCGGACAGTGAAAGAAGTCTAAGCAAAATCAAACATAAAACAAAGTATTTGAATTTGTGTGTTGCACAGGCTTTTACCACACATGATACCAATTGCAATTGCACAGCTGTATGTACATAGTACAAACATAATGCTGTTCTAATGTCATCACCTTAAAACTCTCAGCCTAGTTTGTACAATGACATCAAAATCATTCTCTAATTGACCCCATCCTTTAAAAATCATTACATGGTTATTACTACATTACAATTATTCGGGAAACCTACATACATTTGTTTATATGTAATGTTATAAAAGGGCAGCTTAAAGGGGATGGCTATAGTAACTGATCAGTGGGAAGTGGAATCAAGGACTTTAATAACAACGAACGCAAACATGATATACCGTACATCACTGGCTTTTTCAGTGTCATATTGTGTACCACATATCACCACTGAGCATACAAATCTTCATTAAAGGGGATGGCTAGTAACTGATCAATGGGAATGCTGGGGGATGATTGTTCCAATTCCTGTGGGATTCATTAAGAGTACATTATGTATCTATTGTTGTGTGAAAATTATTTGCTTCAGAATGGTCTCATATTCAAGTAATGTGCAGTTTAATGTTTCCAGGTTAGCATGCCTGTACAGTGACGGGGCATTATACTGCACATTATGTGAATATAAGACCATTCTGAAGCAAATAATTTTCTCACAACAATAGATGTATAATGTACTCTTAAATGAATCCAACAAGAATTGGAACAATCATCCAACAGGCATTCCCACTGATCAGTTACTAGCCATCCCCTTTAATGAAGATTTGTATGCTCAGTGGTGATATGTGGTACACAATATGACACTGAAAAAGCCAGTGATGTACGGTATATCATGTTTGTATTCGTTGTTATTAAAGTCCTTGATGTAGATAGATATATTCACAGTGTTTGTTTATTCAATGCAGACAGTTCAGTGATGACATGGTATTAGCAAGTGATGTGTGTAGCTTCTTGTGTAGTGTTTCATTCATCTTTATCAAATCAAAAGAGGAAATATATCTTGTGACTGTGCTAGATCAGTTTTTCATATCCCTGTCATCAAACGTATTTCAATGCCACCAAAGTCTGATAACTCACACCATCTTTTATGAAAAGTTGGAGCACACTTGTACATGTACTTCTGCCTCAAGACAAGACACACTAGGTATAACAACGGGTCTCTCTTCTCTTGTGTGTGTCAAAGGTCGTCAAATTGGAACTGCCAGATGGGATGACCTACATGATGGAAAAGGTGAATGACCTACCGAGTCCTCTCAGTGACTCAATGTGTGGAGACTCTCAATCTCCTCAGTCTGACCTCAATGTTGCCCCGTCCCCGGGACACCCACCATCCAGCTCTCTATCAACCTTGGATCGCTCGCTCCCGCCAGATCCTGTGCCTGAGTTTGTAAGTTTGTGAGTTTCAAATTGCTATTGGGGTGACAAAACTTTGTATCTAAAAAATGTCAAATATTCAGGAGAGCGAGAAAACATTGCAGCCAAAGCACTGTAACAAATGGATTACGCTTCCTTTGACAAGCTGTGGTGGCTTCATTTTTTTTTTTTTCTAGATGAGACAGCTAGGTTTTGGACTAGGCATCACTTATTAACTGATCATCTGACAATTAATCCCCCCAAAAAGGGATTAACCAAAATATGAGATACAAGTTCTTGTCATCCCAGCTGTGAAACATAGATTTGTCCCTATAGAAAATTGTGGTGTTGCAGCACAAACTGTATTATTCATGTGTGCTGATTACATAGATTCTGTTTCTTCTTTTCTGTAAGTCTGCTATTCCTTACGTGAGATATTGTTTGAATTAAGGATTTGCAAGATTAACACCCTACTTTCAAGAGAAAATTTGAGCTAAGAGCAGTTTGCATGTCTGAACTGATAAAGGAACACACTTGTGAGATAACTCCAACTTGTCAGCACATTTCTCCTGTTTCCATACCAGGATATCAGAGATATTCTTGGGAAGCACTCTTCCGGGCGAAGTGTTATGCATGAACTGGAGACAGAGGACAAACCATCAACTGCTGTCAGACATTCTCTGGTCAGAATTCTGGTCAATCATCTTGTCAAGAATTATGGCTGGTAGTAAGTCACAAGCTGCATGGCTCTGTATTATTTCTTATGGAGTTGTTTCAAGTATTTAGTAACCTGAAATTTGTGGTGAGAAAACAAAAATTAAAAGATCGAAGTGATGGAATGCAGAAATCGATGAGCTTAAAGTTTGGTATCACGGTGAATTAGTGATGAACTTGGTTTACCAGCATAGAGAGATGACTGATTTGCACTACCCTACATTCCTATCTAAATATAAGAAAGTTTAAAGATTCTTGAAATCTACCCAGGTTTTAAATTCGCAACAGCGTGTTAACCTAAACAATCCCTATGAGTGTCATGTTTTTTTTCTGCACATGGATTGTCTGGCGTGGAGTTATATACTGTAGCTGGCTGGTAATTGTGTTAACGAGCTCGGTTAGAACGAGATTCCGGTTATAATGAGGACATTTTTGGTGCACCATGATAAAGAAAAACATAAGCAATCTGATTGGATACAATGAGGTTCAATTTCTCGACCTACCACTTGTAAACACGCGATTAACGAAACATTGAAAACCAAATTTTCACTATATCCCATTCTGCAGAGTCTGCTCTAAACGCAGTAATTTGTGTGCACACATGTGCATTGTATATTGTAACGGTCCCCATGCCGTCTCTCTACATGAACTATCTGACGCGGGAAGAGGAACCAAACATGCTAGGGTCAGTCCCGCCGTTATCCCTCTTTGCTATGACTGACTTCAGGGCCCAGATGATTTCTGCTTTCTTGACATCCGTTGAGGTGGCATATTGTGTGATTGTGTTTCTTGCAGAAGTTTGAGGTGCATTGACATTTGTTTCTGAGTGTTCATTGTCTTGAGTTAATGTAGATGGCACAGCATCAGCCTGATCGCTGTTACTGCAGAATGCTTTGATGGACTGCTGTGGGGTTGCTCCTGATTTCAGGGAAAGAACTTGTATATGTTTTTTCCCCTTTCATCGGAGATGTGAGCACTGTTTGTCCCATGTTGCTTCAGTCTATTGTCTTTTTACACATGTGACAGTAAGCTTTAGTTGGACCATCAGGAACTTCCCGAATCCAGTCCTTGTATTTCTTTTTGTCCAACCAATCCTTTCTGAGTTTACAAGACATGATGCTAATTCACAGGTTTACAAAAGGTCATAATTAGTCACTCTAGCAGATGATGCAATAACACAGGACCTATCTAAGAAATACAGGGACGATAATGAATAAACATAGTCAACTTTGTCAGCCATTTTAACCCAGTTGCTGAGGCATATACATGTTTTTCTTCTGCATTATACATATATTTAACCCTAAAAAGACTGGGCTATTTTGGTAGCTCGAAAGACTGGGGGGGGGGGGCCTAAAGGGCCCCCCCTTAAGATTTCGGCCGTGGATCGCGCGATCGCCGCGGAAATTTGCACAATGGTAGTGTGCGATGTAATCTACAAGATCGTATATTTAAATTTTCCAAAATAGTCTTCTTTTATTTTATTTTGATTAATTATGCTAATTTATGCAAGAAATCAGACTTTTTTATCTAAATCAGTAAATAAAGCTCCAAAAGTGCTCATTTTTGGTCTAGATATTCTTTGTAGCATTCTTAGCAAATGTACTTGAAAAAAAATTCGGTATCAAAATTGATTTCTTATTTATTTTATTGTTTTATGAATTTCTTATGTATTTCTTTGTTTTTTCGACCTTTTGTTTTCGTTGTTTTTTTCAGCAAAATTTGTGGCAGACCCTTTTTGAAGCATAATACTACTAAAACAAATTGATTTTAGCCATTGAGAGTAAAAATAAGCATATTTATATGAACCATGTGATAAAACTCAATTTGTACTGACTTTGTACACAAAATCACATTTTTGAGCCATTTTCGGTCTCACGTACATGTACAAAAAGTTATGTAACTTCAGAACCGTACCCCCGGGAGTCACAAATTTGGTGTCAAAATGTGCGGGAAACTCGAAAGAAAAAAGTCATAGAGCATCGCGGCGAGAGCATTGCGTGTTGCTGAGTAATCGCGTGAAATGTCGAGGGGGGAGGGCCTTTTAGGCCCCCCCCCCCCCCCCCCCCCCCCCCGCAGTCTTTTTAGGGTTAAAGCTCATTTATTGCTATGAATGCAAGCAAGCACCTGAAGCTGGGTCCTCAGTAACTGGGTAAAATGGCTGAGAATGGCTGAGTGACAAAATCTCCAGTTCCCCAACATGGTGTGAAAGGAGAAGCAGCACTGGAGGCAAGGGGTGCTACTCCCTGTTGGCTTAGTGTACACAATCATCTTAAAGTTAGAGGCCTTATTTAGATCATGCACTATAGCTGTACTTGTACTGCAGTCAAAGAGGCTACACTAAAAAAACACCATAGCTAGTCATCCATTTGGATATTGTTTTAATATGCAACAAAATATAACAGAGTCTGACTGACTTCTTTCAATTTTTGGACCAATCAAAATTCCTGGACTTTTCCCTGATTTGAGGCATTTCTATCAAATTCCCTGACTGGAAAAAGGTAAAATAATTTTCCCTGATTTCCCTGATGGGCTGAAAACCCTGTGTATGAAATGGGACCCTGGTGGCCAGTAAGGATACAGCATCCTGAAGGCAATTTGTACTTTACACTACATCAGTGGCAGCCCAAAATAGTCACATTGAATGATATTAGGTTACCATGCCCTCACAGTATACAAGTGGACACGTTTGTGTAAATGATTCTTTCTTCTTTTTTCGCTCAGAGGGGCAAAATGAATTATTGGTACGCACATCTTAAATTTTTCAGAAATAAATATAGTGTTATTACCTGTCATCAAGTTCAAATATTTTTCTTTCTTTTTGTAGTCATTGAAATGTGTATACAATTTATATAAACATTAAAAACCCCCAAAACATGGGCATTCTTGTACATGTACAATCATACATTTTGTGATTTCAAGCACGTAGACACCTACCAATCATAAAACATATTAACAAAAGTACTTCTTGTGAATTTGTCCATGAAAAGTAATTGTTCTTCTTGTACAGGGGATAAATCTGAAGAGAACATGGACCTTTTTTCAAGGCGGGTTCCCAATTTCCCCTTCTTTTGGGATGTCCAGTACTCTGTTCTTGCTTACATTTTACCAAGGCCAAGGAATGTTCAAAAACTGAATTTACTTTTTGGAATTTACATCTGTAAACATAAAATTTAAAACAAAGAAATAAAAAATTTACACATGCATAGGGGTAACACCAGGTTAAAATATTCTTGCTCTCTTTTTGTGCATACTAGTTTAATGTTGCGTGATTACCTAAAAGTTTCCTTACTGTGGAAATTTCCACTTTCACAGCATGTGCTTCTTTTAATGTTGTATGTCATGTTTCTCTTCCTTCCAGTCCTGCCAGTGATGTGAAGTCATCTCTTGCCAAGGCTTTAGTCACACAGTTTCCCAGCCTCAGGGACCACAGTGCAGAAGGCTATGTAAGTTATTTTATAAAATAGCTAGCCGATTTCAAGCATGGTGATTGGTCAAAACGTGTCACGTGGCATTCAACTTTTTTTGCGCACTGCACAGGAGTGCAGATGTCGCGCAAAGAAAGTGATATACTGTACCAGTCAGTCCGCAGCACGTATGCTAATGAGCCGATCCGGCAAGATTTATTCAGCACTCTCGTTGACGATCTTTGCGTTCCAAACGTGTCTCTTGCTTGCGAGATTTTGCGAGAGTTTAACAGGGCTTTGGTTTTCACAGTGCAGCGACCTTTACATGCATTCATTATGGTTACAAGTCACGATAAGTTGTTCTCCAGACTTTGATCTTTATTTTGATAACAAATTTGCGTATAATATCGGTTCTTGTCATGACGTTATAATCAGTTGAATTTACGTAAATTTCACCTGCTTTTCACGGAAGATTTTGCTATCTAAATTTCGTTTTTGGTTCCTGACCGGATTAAGAAACCGTTGTTTCTGATTTTGGCTTTTTCGTAGAGAGGAAACTTAGATGCTCATCATATATTGGAGTCAAGGAGACGCAAGCATGATTTATACTAGTTTTTATGCCTCCGCCACGAAGTGGTGCCGGAGGCATTATGTTTTTGGGTTGTCCGTCCGTCCATCCGTCCGTCCTTTCGTCCGTCCGTCCGTCCGTCCTTCCGTCCGTCCTTCCGTCCGTAATGAATTTTGTGGACAGCGTAACTAAAAAACCTTTTGAGGTGTCCTAATGAAACTTGGCATGTATGTGTATTAGGGAGTGAAGTTGTGCCTATCAAATTTTGGGTGCACATGCTCAAGGTAAAAGGTCAAGGTTAAATATGTAAAATTTCACTATTTCCACCATATCTATGCAATGCCAGAAGATATTTTCTTGAAACTTAGTCTATACATGTATTACCCAATTAAAATTCTCTGGTGAAAGATTGGGGTCATGAGGTCAAAGGTCAAAGGTCAAAAGGTCAAGTAAAAATATTAAAACTTCACTTTTTTTCTCCATAGCTTGGAAATTGTTCAAGGTATCTTAATGGAACATAGTATATATACATGTACTGACTGGCAGTGATTATATAGAAAATTTAGGGTTCATGGGGTCAAAGGTCAAAGGCAACACTTATAAAGTTTACTTTTTCCCTCATATTTATGCAAATGCCAGCAGGACTATTTTTTTTAACACTTTGTGTATGCATGTAAAACCTACTAGAGATTCTCTGGAAAGTTCCTTTTTTTTTTTTCTTTTTTTCCCTCAAAGGTCAAAAGGTCAAAGATCAAGTGAAAGTGCTGAACTAGCTTTTTCCACCATATTTCGGAAGTGGCTCAAGTTATCTTGAAACTTACTACATATTTATGCATGTTCTGCCTGACAGTGATTATTGTATGAATCTTAGGGTCAAAGGCCAGATGAAATGGTATCAATTTACTATTCAATACAGAAATTGCACTTTTTCTCCCTACCTTGAAAATTACTCAATGCATAAACTTAGGAATGGGTCACAGTCAAGTTAAAGTCCTTAAATCCCCAAATACATGCTCTCCTATTCATCCAATTAAACCTAGGTCAAGTAAGGTGAATATTCAACACATTTGTGACAAACTTGTCATTTTAATATTTTGCCAATTTTGTGAAAATGTAATCACATATTGTCCACATGTACTATATACCTATTAGGAGAATCATGCATTATGGCGGAGGCATACCAGTCGCCATAGCGACATTTCTAGTTTTTTTTTTTTTTTTGGGGGGGGTGGGGGGGGGGGGGGGGACATTCACTGAATTTGATTATCTTCAGCTGTACAGTGATTACTGATCTCCAAATATCACAGACATGTCCTTCATACAGGGCATGTACACAAGTGATGATTGAGAGGTGCAAATGGGTTTACCTGCTTTTAAATCTTGCACCCATTTAGTACCTTTTACCAAGCAGTATCCAAGCAGTATCCAAATGGGTTCAAGAATGTAGCCAATTGGAAGCGCTGAAATGAGTCACGTGTGCGTACATGATTTTCTTATGAACATGCATGGGCCGGCCTGCCGTGCAAAAAAGCGTAAAGTCACTGACTTCACAATGTTTACACTAGCAGTGCACACTCAATCAGTTGTTACAAGTGCTTCGCACGCTACTATACGCACTGTCAATCCTGTAAACAACTTCTAGTTCGGGCTGCCAGCCGGCCTTTCTTGTGCCATAACATGTGGCGTACATATACTCTCATACGTACAGTACTATGTGCGGGATTTCCGAGTGCGACGTGCGTAAATGTTTGGGACGAACATCTTCGGACATCTTGACTTTTGAGCGAGTGCTACATGTAGCTGACTGGTATTGACCCACAAAGGTACATGAAAAATGCTGTTTAAGTTTTCAACCCATTTTATAAATCAAATGATACACAGGTTTGAGTTCATGACATTAGTGGAGATGCAGCTCACTCTCGGGTATTTACAATGTAGTGCAACATGCACTCGGCTTCGCCTCGTGCATGTTTCACAATTGTAAATACCCTCGAATGTGCTACATCTCCACGAACGCACTCTCACCTGTGTAAGATTATTGTATACAAGTGATATTATGCATCACACATGTGTCTAAATCTAACAATTACATGCCTGCAGGTAATATCAGTAAAGTTATTTGCTACACATCAGAAAGGCAGACGCCTTGTCCTTTAGCTCTCTGTCAATAACATATTTTACCTCAGTAAGGCAAATATATTATTTTTATTTACATTTTATTTATCTCCTTAATTATGGTAATTTTTAGGCCTAAGACTGTACAGTATTAGTAACATTGAAGACAATTGAATCAATACGGAGAGGTTGAATGCATTTACACTTGTAACTGTCCCTCAAAAAAGCGCTATGTATAAAAACTATGGAATGGCCCATTTAATGAATTGTGCTCATAAACTTCAAAATAATTGTAGTAATTTTCAAGTTAAATGGATTTAGATGCCTTGTATGGACCGTCAATCAGCTTGTGAGGTACTGTACATAGCCATGTACTGTACACTTGTACATCCGTACACAACCAGTGTATAGCCATTATGCGTTATCCTCCTGGACACTACATGCATTTATAGCTGGGCAATTCCACGGTACATAGGACACAGGTGTCAAAAATTCAAAATGATATTTGTTTCAAACACCATACATTTTCAGACAATACTTGAGTTGAAGTTTTAAGAATCATTATGTTTTTCAATAAAAGTGGCCATTTTGATTTTCAAAATGGCTGCCAAAATATGCCTATAACTCAATGGTAAAAAGAGTGTATTGTCACATAACTTACTCTCTGTATATCCACTTTACTAGTACTCTAAACAACAATCTTTTATATGTATGCAGTTACCAGAGAAGTCTTTTACCACACGATAGAAAAAAAAGCTGGTTGCTTTACAGAATTTGATAAAAACTTTTAATTAGTTTGACAGTGATGGATGTAAAGTCAGTTACCAAAAACATGAAATTTTAAACTTTATTCATCAAAGAAAGTGAGCTGTATGATGTAACTTTGGATTTCTAATGTATGCCCATATGCCTTTCTTTTAATACCAGAAATAAGGATACTTGGCATACTGGAGAGTCAAAATGAACACTTTAAAATGTGTAACGTCAGTTACCGAAACGTCATACATGAGTATGTAACGTCAGTTACCATGACAGTAATTATAACTGAGGCAAATTTTTTGACTTAAGGCCATTTCAATACATATGGGAAGTCAAAGATTATCAACAAAGAGCAGCAATCCCTTTGATAGGGAATGATGTCATCACCATGGTACGTCCATGGATACATTTTTTTTCATTTTATTTTATTTTTTAAAAGTTTATTTACTTATTTATGTATCATAATTATCATTTTTTTTTTTGGGGGGGGGCTTGAGGTTTTGATTTTCGATTCAGCACAAGTTTAAGGTTAAATCATCTGGAAGTTTAGGTTTACCACATGCAATATATGCACTCAAATTAGATACATTACATTCACAGTCCTACGGGATGATAAAGCTGCCAAAGTTTATAGCCTAATCAATGACGTGGTTGCATGGTAACCACCTTTTCGATACAAAAGCTTGTGTACAGCTGTATACCAACAGTTTTGTAATCTTTACTTATGATTGCTTTTGCTAGCATTTTTCTTCTTTTCTGGAAGCTTAGTGAAGTTTCTACCTCAAGGCAAATGCACAAACAGATATATTTCTTCGCTTGCACTTAAATGTGTGGTTTAGTAAATGTGGCACATCTTGTATTATGGTACATACATAAGGCATGTACTGTCATTACTGTTTGAAACTTAACACTGATGTTGCTCAATGTTTAACACTGATGTTGCTCAAAGTGAGTCTAGGTGATTCTAGGGGGAAAAATTGTTCATATTTGTTTATTACTTTACAGGGACATTTTGTAATACATGATAATTATGAACAGGAAGATTCGTTTATATTGATCTTAGAATTTTTTCGTTGCAAAGTCCTATTTCTTGGTATCTGGGATGTATTTGCAAGCCTTGATACATCAGTGAAAAGGAAAAGAAAACAGTTATATTACTTCAAGCAAGGAATAAACCAATAATACTCTTTTGACCAAAAAAGCATAATGTTTCTTCTTCACAGAGAAATATTAAAAGTGCAACACTTTTCATTTAAATCAATTGATGATGGAGATCATTTTTTGATTTATTTATGGCCCTAACAATGCCTTGAAGGAGAAGGAGTAAAATACAGAAAAGAAGAAGAAATATTTTATATCACAGTAGATTTCATACATATTCATGCATATTTATGAGTTGATATGTGTTTTTTTTTTTCCCATGACCTGAAAGATATTTTCTTCACACACAGAAATATCCGTGTTTTGTGTAGTACTGCAGGGTATTATGGGTGGGGCACTCTAGATAGAAACTTTCCTGTTCATTAAAAAAAAAACACCTTAGTTATCATATGTCAATATATCTATACTTGGAACTGCTGAATCTAAATGGCTCTGTGTAATCATAACTGTTGAATAAGCATTCAATCTTAAGACAAATGTCAAGAAATATCCTCTGGTGCATTTACATTATTTTTGCCCAACTGTGCTATGGCATTTGGGGGGGGGGGGGGTTGCCCCCTAAGGGCCCCACCCCATTTGTGTCTTTAGATTTTGTTTTAATTTTTTGCTAAGTAATTGCCTGGGATTGTTACTGGTATACTGCAGCAGGAATAACCTGTTGAATAAATTAGTTCTCTGTAAACCCCATAGCAAATGTATGTGTAACGTCAGTTACTGACATGTTTACCTTTAAGTTTTCAAGAACACAAAGAAAATGGACGAATGTTTCGTTTCATTTGTGTATTTATAATTGATGAACCAAGGTATGATGCCATATGAAACAAATCATTCTGAAAGGTCAGAATTATAA
The DNA here is from genome assembly GCF_040938485.1 of Diadema antillarum. Lineage (NCBI taxonomy): Eukaryota > Metazoa > Echinodermata > Echinoidea > Diadematoida > Diadematidae > Diadema > Diadema antillarum. The sequence goes on along the minus strand of NW_027272416.1, from coordinate 497,259 downwards.
AATATCACAAAACTATTCCCAATCATGATTTTGCATATTGTGTAAACCCTATGGCAAATGTAAGCGTAACGTCAGTTACGTAACGTCAGTTACCGTCATGCCTCCACTGAAATTGGCATGATAACGTCAGTTACCGACACATTTTCACTTGCTATGTGATAAAAAATGCAGCTTGAGAGAAAAACTTTCCACCTATTTCTTCATTCTCATGAACTCATTCATCAATGCTAATTGCAAGCCCAGGCGCTTTCATTCACAAAACTACAACGTAAACAATTTCATGAAAATCCTTACGCGTAACGTCAGTTACCGTGGAATTGCCCCTCTGTGGTCTCTTTCCACTGTTTAATTGTGTTTTCAGGATGTTGCATTACCATGTGTCATGCTGCCAATCAAACATTAAGAGTTTCTTGAAGAAGGTGAAGGAGACATTTAAGCTTCCAGAGACGACTGTTCCGATTATTCAGGTCTACAGTGAGGACTGGAGTGATTGGATCGACCTTGACGAGGATTTGCCACCTAACAGATCCAAGATACAAGTACTTGTTCAAGAAAACAATGATGTGGAACAGCAGCAAGATGAAGAAATGTCCCAAACTCCAACATTGCAGTAAGTTACATTCCAATGTATTTGTACAATGTATATTGTACTACAAAGGTTGTTTTTTTCTAATCCATGGTATGATCTGACAATTGTATTTTTATTTAAATGTGAAATATTTTTGTGATGGGGGGGCCTTCAGATCTTGGCCATCGACCGCGCTATCGCAATGAAAATTGGCACACACATTGCTATGATGTAATCTAAAGTACCATGAAGTTATTTTTTTCAAAAATTATCATTTACACTAAGTTATGCTAATTTATGCATAATGATGCATGAAATCAGACAATTTGGTATAAATCACTAAATAAAGCTCAAAACAGGCACACTTTTTGTGTAAATATTCATTTTAGTGTCCTCAGCAAATGTAAGAGAAAAAATTACGCAATCAGAAAAAATTTCCTAAGTATTTTATTGTTTTTTGAATTTCTTATGTATTTCATTGTTTTTTCGACTTTCTGTTTTTCATTGTTTTTTCGATGAAATTTGTCTGCGACATCGTTCCGAACATGAAAATATGTTATTCATTGATTTTAATCAATAAAACCCCCAAATAACCATGTTTTTATGAAATTTGCCTGTAAACACAGTTTGCATTGAAATTGTACACGAATTCACGTTTTTGAGCAATTTTTGGTCTGACATGCACGTGCATATTTATGCGCAACTTCAGAACTGCGCGCCCGGGCATCGCAAATTTGGTGTCAAAAGATGCGGGAGACTCGAAAGAAAAACGTTATGAAACATCGCGGCAATAGCTTCTCGCGATAGCGATACATAGCGCCCCCCCCCCCCCCCCCCCTCAAAAAAGTTACATGCTGAATCCTCACCTCAATCAATACTTCAGATGTATACCATCACTGAGGGGGCACCCTATTAGACGGTATGCTCGAATTGTGCTGCTGTCTTACAGATTACTGTTTGTTTGGTGTTGAAGTTATTGTTAAGTGTACATGTTCACAGAAAAAAAAAAATATACACACACACAATAAATCCCATTCACTTTAATAGTGCAGTGAGTTCAAAGATTTATGTATTGTACACATATTGCTCCTCTTCCAGAAATCCTGTTCAGAGATGTGCATCTGTCGACTCAGACTGGCATTTGAACTACACTCTACCGACAATGCCTGCTGATGTGAGGAATCTATTGAAGGAGGACAGCCCCATTGTACTCGAGAGGAAGTGGCGCTCCAAGATAGTTAAACAATTATATGAGGATGTTTCACAACACACAATGTAAGTATATTGTACCAGTTTCTCTAATCCGTGTTACATGTACATGGAAATTGTGATTCAAATGTGGAATATTTTTGTGATGTGGAAACTTTCTCTGATGTTGTTTACTGTAGCACGTTCATGTCAATATTTAGTTTTGTGTACATGTATGTGACCAGTAAATGATTGCACACATGATACATACATGTATGTACGGTGAGACTGAGTTTGATAAAGATTTGTTAATGTTTGTAAAGATCCTTCACATTGATATTCATTGCATTAATAAAATTTTCAAAAAGCCAGGTGCTTTGTGGGACATAATTCCAGATTTGTTCCATTCATCCTTCAGTGGTTGTGAATATAACAAAAAAGAAAGAAAAGAAAATGCAAATATCTGCTTACTTCATCAAATGCTTAAAGTTAATTGTACAAACATTCGGTTTTACTGTATAGGTATAATATTCTAGTATATCATACTTTTATCAGAAATAGTTCTCGATTCATCAACAGTTACTATTTGAATATTGTTAAATTTATACCGTCATGTCCTTGTATGAGAATGAATTTGTCATTTCAATTGTATGTTTTGTGTCTTCGGGAATTTGAAGACTGCTTTTTTAAATAGATGAAAACTATCTGTTTTACAATAAATGGTGTAAATTGAATTGCAAGCTGTGAAGTACCAACTTACTATTTTTCACTATCAGTGTGTAATGTGAGAAAAAAAACAACTCTAAGGTGAGGTCAGTACACTTTCTAATACTTGGAATTCATTAAGTGTATTTGCATTGTAAATATCAAATGTGCTTACATGTACAGTTTGTATGTACTGTACTTGCAGGTACCCTACCCCATCACAATACAAACTTGTGTGCAGTACCCTGGTTACAAGATTTCCTGTACTGAAGGACAGAGCTCAGAATTCGTCAGGATATGTAAGCATAGATTTCCCTTGCATACACTGTGATGTGCCTCATTGGACCTGATTGTACAATTGTATAATTGTGTAGTACATGTACAGTCACTCCTGCCGTTGCCGCTGACCTCCCATCTCTATGGAACTACTCCATCGTCTCACGAAGATGGAAGGATGCCGATGATGACGACATGTACAGTATATTTATGCCAGGTGTTTTTCATTTCACCAAGATCGGCCTTGTTAGGTGCATGAAATCACCAAGGGGATGTGTGGTAGACAATTTGTAGTGATTTGTTTTCAATGTATAATATTAGGAATTCCTTTAGTTGAGTAATGAAGGCAAGAACATTTTTGGTTGCTTGTATAAAGTTATGATTTTCATGTTTCATTGAAGGATACCTGGAAAGAGTCACTCATCAACAAATTCAAATATGAGCGGTCTCCTCTGCAGAGTAACGATGTTCTGAAGAAGAGGGAGGTATACAGTCACAAGAGGGCTGCAGTGGATCGGAATCAGCCACCCTCTACGGTAAAACGTGTCAAGCGAGATTCTGTAGAGGTATGTATCATATCCCCTGTATAGTTTATTAATTGAATTATCATATGGGCCTAACTATTATTTCTGATTAAAAAATTCTATTAGATTAGTTGAAATCTAAATAGCTTAAATTTGCAATTTTAACTTAGGTAATGTTTGTACTGATAAAAGCAAATTTTAAACATATTTATAATCTCAGTTATGATTGTGACAACTTTTGCATAATAGACCAATCAACCTGGTGAGGATGCTGTCAGCATACATCAAGACACACTGGTGTTACGACAGCTGGCGGCCCGAAGGGACCCAGATATGGCACTTGTGAAGGACAAGATGGAGAAAACGAGGAGATACAGAATGGATTTTATTGCCGAACATTCGGTCAAAGAAATTCTTGAGGAATTTCCTATTTTGAAGAGTGAAACACAGGTAAGAGTTTGTAGAACATATCATCGTTATAATAATTGCATTACATGTAGCCCCAACAGAGAGATTGTAATGATGTGTTTTGATAGACCTACAGGTATATGATCTATCAAAGCCCTGAAAATTACTTGCTTTTCAGTTGCCCATTTTTGAGAAATCACCCAAAACTAATGTGTAGGATAGGGAGGGGGACCTCTGGCATTTCTCATTAGGTAATGTACATACTGCAACATGTTCTCTGATGATTGAAACATAATTTGTCACTGTAAGCAATTTTCAGTGGGTTTGAAATTGATTAATTTTTTTCTGGGGTGACAATGGAATACTTTAAGAAAGATTGACGAAAATTGTGTCTGATCAACCAGAGCTATACTTGGATTTTGATATGATTTTAATAGCGAGTCATTGCATAACTTCCGAACTGGATGATAATGAGACCTACATATATTGTGTACGTGTAAGATGGTGCTACTTAGCTGACTGGATACTACTTAATTGTCATTGTGAGTGTCAAAACACATTTTGTGAAAATGTAGCTCCAAATATGAGGGAAAATGGATTGCTCTCGAGTAGTTTAGCTGTTACAAACTACAATTGTAACGTTTGTTAGTAATAATGTCCATGTGATGGAACAAATAAGATGATAATAACTGGATATTCTTATACTACTGTTGGTTAGCATAACACTCACATTTGTACCTATCTTTCTACATTGTATCTTGTTCTTTGTGTGCTTTTCCAGCTTTTGGCAGAACTCCAGGCTGCATATGGGGGGAAAGATGTCCACGCTTCCATATGCAAGTTTTTCCTGGATGCAGCAGATGGGATCATGGCCCTGGCTCGAAAGAACAGCAACTGCTCAGATATACTTCAATCCTTCACAGCACTGCATGAAGAGTGCACCTTGGAGAAGCAAAAACAAGGTGCGAACTCCAATGATTTATGTCCTTTTTTTTTTTAAGGGTGTGTACAGTTCTGGTCGAGGTGAGGATTTAGCTTTTAACGTTTTGCGAGATATTCAGAAACCACTCTATGAGATGTCAAAGAGCATGCAATTCTAAAGGGTATCAAAAGTTTATTTGATGAAAATCAGTTTTGAAATGGCTGAGATATCCAAAAACAAGGTGAAACAAAGAGATCCTAATAAAGTTGTGGCCTGTCGCCTTTTATTATTATCACTTTTTTGGATATCTCAGCCATTTCAAAACCAATTTTCATCAAATAAACGTTGAATCCTTCTTAAAATTACATGCTCTTTCAAATTTCATATGAGGTTTCTCATTATCTCACTTAGAAATGTTCAAAACATGAATCCCCACCTCAACCAGTACTGTACAGTCCCTTAAACTTTTGCAAATATGGTAGGATAACAACTAAATTGTTTTATTTTGCATGAAGTTTGAATTTGTGAAAGTGTTATACCGGTAGTTCATTGGTCACTCTGTCTAATGCAGATTAACTTATCAATTTGTGCAAAATTTGTAGATGCAATTATCCAAACCTGAAGGGTGCCATAGACATGTTTTCATCTTGTTCATTTCATACAGTGGATCTCAAACAAACAAACAAAAACAACATTGATATAGAAAGATTCATAACCAGTCGACTCTCATTACAATGAACAATGATACAACCAAATTTTATTTAACATGTTTTTCTGGACTAGTAATTTGGATTTTCTTTGGATTTCATTGTTCTTTGCAGCTTTGGCATAAAATTGTGATAAAACAAAATTGTTGTAATGAGATTCCATTGTACTCCATTACGTCACATTTGTCTTATCCCTGCATTTTTAGAGTAGAGTCAATTTTTGGTTAAATCCTTTGAAAGTGAAAGGAAGTTATACTTTGTCACAATGTCAAATAGCAGAGGCTTGTTTTTGTCAAAAAAAAAAGAAAATAAACATTGAATGAATCATTTGCACTTTGTCGAGTGGTCATGTAAAATGAAGTATACAATAAATTCCATTATTCTTTGAACATTAACTTTCAATAGTAAAAATGCCAATTATTTGCTTAGTCTGGAAACATTGTGCTTTACTCAGTTGGGTGAAATATTTAAGAATACACCATTAAATATTCAAATACTTTATCTACAGTACATGTGTGCCGTTAATGTTCTTAAAAAAATGAAAATAACAGTGACCACACTGCAAGAAATTGAGAGCTACCATCCTCCATTCTCTTAGTGACTATGATAAAGTCTAGAAATGAAGCCCTCAAATTGTACTTCAAAGTGACAGTTGAGTGCATATTGCAGATATTAATGTAAGATTCTTTAAATTTTTGCTTATATTAGATCTGACTGTGGATGCGTGTTCTCTCCTCCTCCCACTCTTGCTGGGAGAAAAGGACCAGATGTATGTTATCAACAAGGTATGTGGATTGAAGAGAAAGGATAGATACATTACATATCTGCCTAATGCATATATGTACAGTTGTATGTTGTGAAGACAATTAAATCCCTGTGGTGTGGAGAGCACTTAAGGCTTAAAACTGCAAATTTAAGCTGACAAATGTCAACCCTGTATCCCACTGACTTCAGAAATTCTTTGTAATTAGACTGTCATCCAAAGTTGTCAGCATCCTTGAAGCTATGTTGTGTTTAGTTGTGCTGTTTGTGGCAAAATGGAACAAAAATGACAAATCCATGTTTGTTATTTGTAAAGATAATTAGATTTTTTTTTTTTCATCCCAATTCTTTCATTTATCCAAGTACTCAACTACTTGGTACATTGTTGCATTATGATAACAGACAGCAAAATACACAGGCTCATGTTTTTGCACAATAGATTGTTACACAGTTCTCATTATAGGTTCAATGATACAAATGTACATTTCCACTCTAGAAGACCAAGCATTTTAGGAAAAAAAAAAAAAAAAAAAAAAAAAAACTATTGCAAATTGGAAAAAATATTCAAGTTTGTTTTGGTTTTGTTTTTTTGTTAATCTAAACCAGACATTGTTTTGAAACTTTGACGATATTTATGTGACATGGCTGTCTGTTTTCTGCTTGAAATGTCTTTGTAGGAACCTGTAGTACCAACTCCTTGTTTGATTATACAAGGCAACAACCCTTTGGACACCAACGACCTGCATGTCTCAATGGATGGTGAAGTGCTTGCGAGCTGTTCAAGTATTTCAATGGGGTTTGCAGCTACTTTCGCCTCCTTTTATGTGTATGCCGCACAATACCCACACAGTGGTAAAAATACCCCTCTGCTCTACCAACACCAGTTTGCTGGTCTTGGTAACAACAAGGCGCTACCACCAAAGGTCTTGAGGTTTTTGAATAACCTACATATTAAGTAGACTTGTGAAAATACCAAGCTACACATATTTGAAATTATATGGTAATCACAAGTAATTAATCCTATTTCAGCCTGCCCTCACTCATATTCAGCAGTAAAGAAAATCAGGAAACTTGCCTTTTGCCATTTTATCTACATGATAAGTCTGCATATTTTCTTGTTATATAAACTTTTTTTTTTACCCCATATACCCCTACTATTCCTTTCAACCTACAGTATATGTATAAACTTTTAATCTGATACAGCAGGTCTTTTTTTATTATTTATTTTGCGCTAAAATCTTTCCATTCTAAAAGTTGCCAAAATATTTTTATGCGAAGTGGCCGCAGGCATTATGTTTTCGGGTCGTCCGTCTGTCCCGTTTTGTTTTTGTCGATATCTCAAGAACCGTGTGGTGGTTTTACATCAAACTTGATATGAGGGTACAATCCTGGGGGAATAATGCTTTGTTTGGATTTTAGGGTCATGGGGTCAAAGGTCAAAGGTCACAGGTTATTTTGTGAAAAAAGGTTGAAAATTCATGTTTTTCTCCATATCTCGCAAATGGTTCAAGGTATCTTCATGGAACTTAGTATATATGCTTGTTCCAATGGGCAGTGATTATCTAGGGAAGTTGGGGGTCATGTTTCAAAGGTCAGGGGTCAAAGGTCAAGGTCAACTCTTCAAAATATCACTACTTTCCTTATATTTATGCAATGCCTGAAGGTTTTTTTTTTTTTAAACTTGATGTATACATGTATTACCCAATATATATTCTGTGGGAAGTTTCATGACAAAAGGTCAAAGGTCAAAAGGTCAAAGGTCAAGTGAAAGTGCTGAATTGCACTTTTTCCTCCATATCTCAAAAGTAACTCACGGTATCATCATGAAACTTACATATTTATGCATGTTCAACCTAACAGTGATTCTCTTTGGAACTGTGAGGTCAAAGGTCAAAGGCCAGGTTTAGATAATGCTATTTTCCCATTTGGTACTGAAATTATACTTTTTCTCAATACCTTGAAAATTACTCAATGCATAAACTTATAAAAGGGTCAAAAGTCAAGTAAAAATCATCAGTTCCCCAAATACCTGCACTCTGACATTTTAATCATTCATCCAATTGAACCTAGTTCTAGGAAAGTGAACATTCAGCACATTTGTGTCAAACCTGTCATTTTAATATTTTGCCAGTTGTGTGAAACTGTCATCACACATTGTCAAGACATTGCACTATAGACCTATTAAGAGAACCATGCATTATTGCGGAGGCATATCAGTCGCCGTAGCGATATATCTAGTTTCCTTATGCAGTTTGATGTTTATTTTTCTATTCATATATTCAATTTTAAAGGGATCGTATAGTTTTGGTGGAGACCTATTTTCAGGTTTCTAATATTTTTTGGTGAGATAATGAGAAACCTCTTATGAAATATGAAAGAGCATGTAATTCTATGAGGAATTCAACGTTTATTTGATGAAAACTGGTTTTGAAATGGCTGAGATATCCAAAAAAGAGCGATTCTAATAAAGTGTGGGACCCACACTTTATTACGATCGCTTTGTTTTACTTTGTTTTTGGAAGTTTCAGTCATTCCAAACCCGATTTTCGTCGAATAAACTTTGAATTCCTTTTAAAATGGTATGTTCTGTTCTATATCATAAGTGTTTTCTTGGTATCTCGCAAAAAGTTAAAAGCCCAATTCTCATCTCCACCAATACTGTACCATCCCTTTAAAAAAATCAAATTTATGACTGGTTGTCTTATCGTAACTTACCCCAAAAATATTAATTAGAATTAATTGTTTTGCTAGATTCCAGACAGGATGGCATTTTCAGTGGAATTTGTACAAAAAGCATTAACATCAGATTTCAAGTGGAAAAGTCACATACTGTGTGTGGTAGTATCCCCGTCTGTTCTTGATTGATTGTAAATTACAAGGGGCCTTCAAGACTTCCTCGCTTATTAGTTATACTGTGTATTAGGGTTGAGTATGAAAACACGAGATAGGCTGAATAGCACACATGTACAACCTTGTCTAAGTCGAATATATTTGGACTGAAGAAATAGCTTCGACTTTAAGTAAATTCGACTTATGAGGGGTTAAAATCAATAGAATGTGAAGAGAAGAGGACTTGAAAAGACCTTCGGCTTAGGCGATTATTCGACTTATGCAAGGTCGACTTAAGCAAGGTTGACTCTGGTGTCATTGTAATGGTCTAAAGTGCTCTCTCGTCAGAAGATTTATACAACAGTATCTCATTATGACACAGTAGTTTTTCTGGCGGAAGTATCAACATTTCTGTTTATTTTGCTTTTAACAAATCTGATGGAAGCTAATATGACATACTAGGATTATACTTTTCGGGGCCTAAAGTAGTTTCTTTAAAGAGTCTACTGTACACAAAAACTTGTTTAGCAGTATTTTATGTTTTTCTTTGTGTGATGACATGTATCGTATTCATTATGACATTTTGTGGATCATTTCTATATGCCTTTTGCCCTGATGGCTGTAGAATGCGTAATTTCCTTGTCTTTTTACTTACATACAAAGAAAACACAGTTTTCAGCATTATGAAATGGACTTGACCATTTTCCATACATGCAGCTGTCTTGTAGGTCGACATTTAAGATTCCTGGGTGACTAATTCTTGCTGTCACAAATAGGGCAGACAGCACTATTGCCCAACCATTACGTGAGTATGTGCATGGTTCCTCTGGGTTGGCAAACTAATTCTAGCTTTGATAACCCTTTTATGTATTATGTCTGAAAACTGCAGGATTTTGCTCAATAGGGCAATAGTATTACAATGTAGTTACAAATTACTTTATTATTTCATGTGCTCACTGCACTTAGCATCACAGTTGGTTGTTTACATTGCAATCTGTTATAATTTACACTGTTATAGCTACATCTTTGTAACGTTTAATGACTGAAATCCATTTCAGTCTTGCCAAGATCTTCCATTCAACTCATTTAAACTTTTGTACTTGCATATTAATAGTAAGTGTATCTTAAGCATTGTAATGAATGCTCCTTATGTGTGGTTTAACTCTTTATGTACCGTGGAGTAAACGCCTTGTGTGTCACATTATTTTGAAACAGCAGCGAAGTTATGCTTTGGAAAAACATTCTTTCTTTTCAAATCTATCTAACTTTCATTGATTTTTGTTGCCCTTTACATTTAGTGAGCAAAGATGTAGAGAAAATGCCAAGCTTTGCTTTGATGTAAACTGCATGACAAATCTATGATTAAGCAGAATATGCGAACTTGGCACGCTGTCGACTGAGTCGAGCATGGGAACATGGCACTGAATGACAAACTTGATGAATTCGAGGCTGTTATCAACTCCGCCCACGACACTTGCCTCGTACTGTGTCGTCCATTTTTGTGGCAGCTGTATATTCACCACCGGCAAATGAAAATGAAGAGGAGCTTGTCCGATACTTGACAGATTCAGTGGATGACATAAAGGTAAGACATCCCAACGCCGGAGTCATCATACTGGGTGACCTTAATAGACTTGATATCTTGCCACTCGTCCTTAGAGAACTGCGCCAAGTCGTTAACAAGCCCACTCGTGGAGACGCTATATCAGATCAGATCATTGCGAGTATCTATCAGTGGTACAAGGAACCTCAAATATCATCTCCCCTTGGGCGCGGTGGCGACCATAACGCTGCCGTATGGACGTCTAAGTCATCTATCGCCAAGCAGACTAATGCTGTCACGAAGCGGTTGACCAGACCTATGAAAGACTCCTCCATTCACGGATTCGGCACATGGATTGCGCAGCAGGACTGGCAGGGCAAACGTAGCTAAATATGTTGGTACACAACAGAAATGTGATGCATATTTTATGAGACCCTATAACTCAAGGATTAAATGTCTACTTCCCAACCAGAATTGTCAAACTGCATTGGAGGGACAAGCCATGGATTACTCCACGCGTGAAATCACTGATATAGCGGAGACAAGTTGCCTTCCACAAGAACAAGAACAAGTGGAGAAAACTACGCAACAAAGTCCAACAGGAAATTGTGAGCGCCAAAGTGATGTTTTATTGCAATCCCGTACAGAACCTAAAACGCAAGAATTTGTCTGACTGGTACAAATTTCTGAAAGTTATGACCTCCCAAGAGAAGAAGGAGACTACCATAACGGTGCCGGGCATCTCATCCTCAGACAAAGCCGGGATAGCCGATGCCGTCAACTGCCACTTTGCAAATATCGCCGACGATATCCCCGAACTTGCTCTCTCCAGTCTTCCTGCGTTTCTTCCCTCGCCTGTGCCGATCCCTCCCATTCAACCCTGGGATGTTGGAAGGGAATTGAAGCGAATCAAACCTGGCAAATCCGGTGGGTCAGACGATATCCCTGCTCGGATTATTCGGACTTTATCCGTTGAACTAGCTGAACCATTGTGCGAAGTGCTAAACTCGTCATATGAAAGCTGTTACGTACCACACCAATGGAAGGATGCAATTGTGTGCCCAGTTCCTAAAGAACAATCTCCAGCATCTGTAGACAAACTTCGCCCTATTTCTCTTACTAATCACTTTGCAAAAATCCTTGAGCTTTTCGTCTACAAACGCGTTATGTCGGAGATAGCTCCTCATCTTCACCCAAACAGACCTCCCAACCATTCTGAATTTGGAGGAATGATTCTGAATTTTGACCATTCCTAGCTCTTGTTTCAAGAGGAGTTTCCTATTTTTCTTTGTAATTTTACTACACTCTTCTATAGAAACTGCTAGTTTTTTCCTACTTTTGAGCCAAATCATCCCTAATTTTCAGTCTGAAAGGTTGAGAGGTCTGCCCAAAGCAATACGGGGCACGTGTTGGACATTCTACTACGCATTGCCTGGTCGACATGATGGACTTCCTCTACAGGAACATGGAGACCGCCGGCCAAGAGATTACTGTTGTGTCAACTGATTTCAGCCGCGCATTTGATCAGGTCGACCATACTATCCTGGTGAGGAAACTCATATAGACTTACAGCTATCCCCTTCAATAATTAGATGGATCTGTGAGTTCCTCACTAGACGTAGATGTCGTGTCCGATACCAAGGAGCGTTGTCACCATGGAAACCTGTCACAGTGGGCGTCCCACAGGGTACTTATCTGGATCCAGCATTGTTCCTCGCTCTGATCAATGACGCGTTGTGTGGTGATCTTGACAGCAGATGGAAGTACGTTAATGACATGTCGCTCACCCTGTGCTCTGATCGTCGTTGCAACCCATACAACCGCATGCAGGATGTCCTCACCTCTTTGGAAGATTGGTGTGACAACAATCGTGTGATGCTCAACCCAAAAAAGTGCAGTGTCATGAGGCTATCCTTCGGGAAACAAAGTGATGAACAAAGTCACGTCAGTGAAGCTCCTAGGCGTCATGATACAAAGTGATCTCAAGTGGGAATGCCATGTCCGTACCATAGTATCGCGGGCAAACCGTCGCATGCATATGCTCCGAATGTTGAAATCATTCAACATGCCTACTGAAGATCTTGTGTCTGTGTATGTTGGGTTCATTCGACCGCTTCTGGAATACGCATGCGCAGTGTGGCACTCAGGTCTCACGGTCGCGCAGGCAGGTCTACTTGAATGGGTCCAGAAGAGGGCACTGAGGATCATTGTACCGCACTGCAACTACGAGGTAGCACTGGAAACAGCCCAAATCTCCAGCCTAGAAGTGAGACGCGAAGAGTTGTCTATGAAATTTGCGCAGAAATCAGCAAACTCTGTGTACCTCCAGAAATGGTTTGTGCTGAATGCGTCCTCTCAAAAACTCAGACACACAAAGCGCTACTTGGAAAAAAGATGTCGGACTATGAAGCGTTTTGAGAATAGTGTAATTCCTTACATCACAAGGCTGTTGAATTCGAAATTAATGTAAATCATTTTGAATTGTTATCCCGGGTTAAGATGACTGACAAGTCTCTGTCTGGTCAGAACGATGACACTCCCCTTATACTCATTCCTTACAGGTTTTTTTTTTTTTCTCTCTCTCTCTCTCCAGCCTTTTAATTCTTTCTCTCTTTTTAACCTCCTCCTTTCCTGTTGAGAAAAGGTTATCAAGGTCATAACCTCTATATTATTACCCGATTACATAATACAAATGAGTTTCATCATGCTATTTTCTTAATGGATGACTTTCCTGATTATGTCATCATTGGACTTCTGAGTAAGGTTGTGCATGCATATGGCTGTGTTTGTATATAGTGTGCATACACACATTCACGTATTCCTTTCTTTATCTCTCCTTCTCCCTCTCTATCTTTACTAGACCCCTCTTTTACCTATTCTACCCTGTTCTTCCAATCTGCTCTACCAGGTGAAAGCTTTCATTGACTCTGTTCTTATTTTGATGGGGCCACCTTCCCTATCACGTTGCTGTATCTCCTTATTTTGCAATTTTTATATGTGTGGTACACGATATGTATGTGTGTCCATGTATGTAGGTATTATTGTGAAAGTTAAATAGGATGTAAATTTGTCACTTTTTCATTCTGTACCCCATACAAACGTCTGTATTTATGTATGTACATGCATATGACTGTATATGTCTGTATGTGTATACCTATACGATGTATTATATACACATCCAAATATTTGCTAGACCCCTTTTTTATCCAATTTGTCTTGTCCTTCCCATCTGCTCCGGCAGGCGAAAGCTTTCACTGATAATGTTATCATTTTGATGGGGCCACTTTTCTGATTATGTTGCTGTTGATCACCGAGTATCTTTCTATTTTCCCAATATCTATTGATGTGGGGTTTATGACATGTATTTTACTGAGAAAGCTACGCAGTACATAAATACGTTATTTTTGTAGCCCTGCCCCCCTTATACAAAGGTTCGTACATATATGTGTGTACATGCAAATGGCTGTGTATTTGTGTGTATTATGTATACCTGTATATATACACATATCTACTTATTCCTATCTTTATCTCTCCTTCTCCCTCTATCCCTCTCATATCTCTACTCTACATCTCTTCCGTATACTTACTTTTAGAATCACCCCCATAACGCTATCTTTTCCTCTTAAATCTGCAATTCTGAATGGAGAAATATGACATTTTTATATATATTTTTATGTATATTTTTTGGACAGTTAGAGGAACTGTTCTGTGAATTTGATGTTGTTATTTGGATGATGTTTGAAGGAGAATATGGGTCACAGGGTTTTGTAGGGGTCGGGTGAGAGTGCTAGGGTATATGTTTCATTTGATAATCTAGTCATTAGAGTAAAATTTGGTTATGAAATATGAAACACAGTTGATATAATTATATTGGGATTGTGCAATCACATTTCTAAATATCTTATTTTTGGTTATCATCAGTCATGCAAACCTGATGTTTTGTGTATGATATTTTGTAGTTTTATTGGAGTAGAGGCAAACCAGTCGTCACTGTATTTTTTTATATAGTTCTGCTTGTTTTGACAAATGTGGAATATGTCCATATCTTGCATGATATGTATCGGATAATGCTCAACTTATTGATTTGTGTACTTAGGATATTTTCACACTCATTTCTATTACACGTTCAAATGCTTTATTCTGTAACCGTCTGAATATTTGAATATGTATGTATATATTTTATGTAATATTACACACAGTTTAGCCCTTTGGCTACGAGATGTGATATGAATAAATAAACCTTTCAATAAATGAATGTATGCAACATGTGTGTGCTTTAAACAGTGTGTGAACCAGGGTCGCTTTTCATGTGCAGAAAACCTGACAAAAGTGATACTGGTGTTTTTTTTTCTTCTTAAATCTAGCTGTATTGCTTTTAGTGGAATATATATGTCGGAAATGCATGACTGTACAGGAGGTGAAAATGTTACAACATTGGGAAAAAAAAAGTAATTAGTACTAGGATACATATATTTCTTGTGTCGTATGAATTTTGATGTACATTGTAGCTTAGATACATGTACATTGTAATATGAAGCTTTGCTGTATGTTTTGCTCATAGATTACATCTTTAAAACTACCTCTTTGGTGCGTTTAATTGCTGAAATCCATTTTAGCCTTGCCATGATCTTCTCTTCAGCTCATCTAGTTAAAGGAAATGTATATTAAGGAGTATTATGTATGCAACATATGTGTGATTTAAACAGTGTGTGAACCACTTCACTCACTTTCTATGTTCGGATAACCTGAAAAAAAAACGATGCTGCTTTTTTTATGTAGTATATAGTGAATGCATATACAGGAGGAAAAACTTGTACAACATCGAGGAAAATTATGTTTATGTAATACCATATTTCTTGTGCCTTATTATTCTTGATGAGCTGTAATTTAGATGCACTTACTTTGTACTAGTATATGGAATGTGTGTGTGTGTGTGTGTACAAACCATATATATATACAGCTACCTCTTAGGTATGTTTAATGGCTAAAATCCATTTCAGTCTTGCCGTGATCTTCCATTCAGCTCATTTCAACTTTTGTACTTGTGTGTAATAGTATCATGGCCGACGGAACCATGGGGGCCGTGGGGGCTCGGGCCCCCACACTTTTTGTGCACCATACAAAGGAATACATAAGGTGTCATCACTTTGGGCCCCCACAATTTTTTTATCCCGGAAGTAGGTAGGTAAGGGGTAGAGTAAGGTTATGTTTCTCCCGTGAAGACCTTTTTTTTTTTTTTTTTTTTTTTTTTTTTGCTTATCAGCTGAAGAAACCCGGAAGTGGAAGGGAAGAGATGAGCTGAGGACCTTTTTTTTTTGTTTGCTTTTGCTTGTTTGCTGAAGAAACACGGAAGTGGAAGGAGAAAGATGAGCTGAGGACCTTTTTTTTTTCCTTTGTTAGCTCATGAAACCCGGAAGTGGGCCCCCACGCTTTTGAAAACGCTCCGCTGGCCGCGAGTATAATATGTACCGGTATGTATCTTAAGGCAGTGTTATGTATGCTACATGTGTGTGTTTAAAGAGTGTGTGTAACCCACAAATACTTTCTGCATTTGGAGGTTCTTTAATCAAGTGTTCAATTTTCAGTTGAATATTTAAGGAATTTCTGTGTAGGAAGATAACAAGTAACAACATTGAAAAAAAAGTACAGTCTGTGCATTAATTTAAGTATGTCTTGTTACACCCCCGCCAAACGAAGTTTGAAGGGGGTATATAGGAATCAGCGGACGGTCGGTCGGGCGGTCGGGCGGTCGGGCGGTCGGTTGCAAATCTTGCGTCGCGAACTACTTCCTCAGTTTTCAACCGATTCCCATAAAACTTGGCACAGATGTGTGCCTTGGGTTGTAGATGTGCAAGACGTATTTTTTGACAGTACCCAAAAGTACGTTGCCATGGTAACGGCATATTATGGGCAAAAATGGGTACAAATCTTGCGTCGCGAACTCCTCCCACAGTTTTTGATCAATTTTTATGAAATTAGGTACAGATGTTCATCTGAATATGTTAATGTGCAAGACACATATTTCCGCAGTGGCAAAAAGTGCATTGCCATGGTAACGGCATGTTATTGGTAAAATATAGGGCAAAATGCTTCATGGCAAAACTGCTTCATCAGTGTTCTTCCAATTCTCATGGAATTCATATTGAATAATTGTCTTAGGATATAGGTCAGCATGACACATTTCTTGACAGTGACAAAAAGTATGATGCCATGGTAACAGCTCACATATTATGAGCTAAAATGATGGAAAATTTTGTGTTGCAAACTACTTCCTCAAGTTTTTGCCCAATTTCCATGAAACTTGGTACAGATGTGTGCCTTTGGTTGTAGATGTGCAAGACGCATTTTTCGACAGTACCCGAAAGTACGTTGCCATGGTAACGGCATATTAATGGCAGAAGATCAAGGAAAGATCTTGCGGATTTAACTACTTAATCCTCAGTTTTTTGACCAAAGCTTATGAAATGTTGTTTTGACCAAAGTTTATAAAATTTTGTTTGGCGGGGGTATAACCAGTCGCGCTAGTTGTCACTGCCTTAAAATGTATAATACATGTACAAATGTATATCTATCTATATATACATCCATATATTTATATCTACATGTTTATCTATAGATCGAAGTAGTTAATTTTTTATACATGTAATATTTACCGTTATACACTGTACTACATTGAGAAAAGAGAATGATGGTTTTGACAGTAGATTTAGTATTCATTAAACAATATGTGTGTTTAAAACGTAAACTTCTAGTACTGCATTAATTAGCATATTTGTTGTACATTGTCATATATATTCAGGTATTGTGAAGGAATATATCTGTGTGACTGTGTGTGTTAAAGGACAAGTTCACCTTCATAAACATAAGGATTGAGAAAATGCAACAATATTAGTAGAACACATCAGTGAAAGTTTGAGGAAAATTGGACAATCGATGCAAAAGTTATGAATTTTTTTAATTTTTGTGTTGGAACCGCTGGATGAGGAGACTACTACAGCTTGTGAGTCATATGCGTACAACAGTATAAAGAAAATGTAAAAGAAAATTCAACATATTTTCACTTTTTTCGCATAATAAAAGAGCACTTGACTTGCCTCTTTCTAAAGGCAGGGGGAATAATATTACCCATAACATTTGTCGGTAACGAGTCAGGGGAATATGTACTTTTTTCAAAAGATGGAATTTTGTGAAATTCTCTTTGTATTTTCCTTATATTGTTGTACGCATGTGACATCTAAGTTATTCATACACTGCAGTAGTCTTCTCATCCAGCGGATACTGCACAAAAACTTCAAAAATTCATAGCTTTTCAACGGATTGTGTGATTTTCCTCAAACTTTCAATGATGTGTTCTACTAATATTGCTACATTCTCTCAATCCTTATGTTTATGAAGGTGAACTTGTCCTTTAACCCTATAAAGCCCAAGGGGGGGCACATTGTGCCCCCCCTACCAGATTTTTGTTTGCCACTCCTTCATCCTTAATCCAATTTCAACCAAATTTGGTGACTTTTCTTAAAATCTTATTGCAAACATTTTGATATATAATTTAGCTATATTTGATGTTGCTGGTTGCCATGGCAACCATAAACTGACAACCATGTCAGTCAGATTTTGCATCTTTTTTTCTGTTCCCATTTCATTTAACAGCATTACAGTGTATGAAATGGGTGTTTCTTGGCTGAAATTTGTTGAAGAAGCAAAATTTGAAGTAATCATGGTCCTGGAAAGTTTTTCTTATTATTTCCTTTGTTTTTATGTGACAAAGGCATAAAACAATAGATATAATAGAGATAATTGAAAACAATAATGTGTTCTACAGATTGCCCGTATATTTTGAGTTATTTTGATTCCTTCACCCAAGTTATGCCTCTAATATCATTAGCTTATCATATTTTCAATTTGCAATCTCAAAATTCCACTATTATGCAAATATGAAATGTCATAACTGTACGTGTACCCATCCCAAACATTTCATCTCAGGTTTCATAATGAATCACTATGTTGATATGAATAGCGCCCCCATGTGGTGACCTTGAGAAATTTCAAACATAGCAAATAATAAAATTCAACTTGCTTATCATTCGTGGCAAATATGAAAATGATTGGTCTATAATAAGACATATATAATGGGGATAAAGAAATTATACCAAAAAATCACGTTTTTAGCATATTTCCTATGTATTTCTTTATATTTTTGTAAATAGCGCCCTCCATGGGTGACCTTGTGAAAATTCAAATGTACGGTCATGTACAGTATGAGTTACTCTACCCACGTGCCAAATATGACGATGATACATCAAATAATAAAAAAGTTATATAGGGGGGGCACAATGTGCCCCCCCTTGGGCCTGCGAGGGGTCAAAATAGCTTGGGCTTAATAGGGTTAAGTGTTAAATGGAAGAGGATCAAAGTGAAGTAAAGGTTAACCCTAACTTACCGGGGGGGGGGGGGGGCATAATGCCCCCCCCCCCGACACTTCGCGCGATATCTCCGCAACGCGAGAACCCATCCACACGGCGATTCATGACAATTTACCTTGAAGCCCCGCACAACTTTTAAGACCAAATTTGCGGCGTCCGGGTACGCGGTTCCAAAGTTACGGAACATTATGTAAGTGCATGTCAGACCCAAAATTGCTCAAAAACGTGATTTTGTGTACAAAACCAATGCAAATTGGGTTTCTATCTCAAATTCATAATTGTATCATTATTTTTACTTTTAGTGATTAAAAACAATCAATTTTATGTTTCCTATGATTGAAATTGTGTCGCCAATGATTCCCATTGAAAAAAACAAAAAAAAAACAAAAAAAAAACCCCACACAAATAAATACATAAGAAATTATACAAACAATAACATACATAAGAAATGAAAATTGATACCAATTTTTTTTCGACCTAAATTTAACCACAATTCACCAAAGAGTCTTCAAGCAAAAAAATTTGAAGTTTGGGGGCTTTATTTAATGATTTACAGCCAAATTCTAATTTTATGCATAAATTAACATAATTAATTCATATAAAATAAAATAGAGCGATTTATTGAAATTTATCTACACAGCCTAATAGATTGCATCATGAGTCACTCGCGTGTCAATTTTCGTAACAAACGCGCGAACCGCGGCCGAGATCATAAGGGGGGCCATCATAATTAAGCTCACAAAATAGCCCAGGTAAGTTAGGGTTAAGTCTGCAAATTTTACCATGCACTGCAAGGGTCACCTCGATCTGCATTTCTATCATAAAATTGCACCCATTTGGGTTGAGATACAGATCATGATTTATATAAATCAAAAACAGTAACGGACCAAGAACAGATCCCTGCGTGTGGTACACCGTAAGTTACATTACTGGATTGTGATTTGGCACCATTAACAACAACAAATATTGTAATCTTTCTTCCAAATAAATTTTAAACCAATTCAAAGCTATTCCTCGAACACCATAGCGTTCAAGTTTGTTGAAGAGTATATTGTGGTCAATAGTGTCAAATGCTTTTGACAAATCTAAAAATACACCAAGGCAGTACTTCCCATCATCAATTGAACTAATAATTGTATTTACTATACCCCCGTCACACTAATTCGGAATCGGCACGAATCAAGCAGAACCAGCCGGAATTAAGGATTTTCAAAATTCGCGCCACATTCTGGAGAAAAATTCAATTTCTCACAGCTTGGTAGGAATGCTGTTCGAATACTTGGATTGCACTTCGAACACTTTTTGAATAATTCTTGCACATTCCGAATGAATCCAAAATCCAATTAGAATACTATTCGAATGCAGATCGATATTTCTCCCCTTCGAATGCTCCTCGAATGTTTTAAACATTCTTAAAACATTCGGGCTGGCCACAAGAATGGGCCCGAATGCTTGGAACGCACTCAGAATGTCGTCAGAATTTTTTGAATGCACTTCAAATTTGCAGGAATGCAGGAAGAGTTTTCATTCCAACGGCATTCCGGCTCATTCCGCCTCTAGTGTAACTGGGGTATAAATTTAAAACGCCCATACTAGTGGAGCAATTTTTATGAAAGCCAAATTGCTGGGGGATCAAAATATTATTAAGAAGCAAAAAGTCATTCAATCTTTTATAAACTATTATCTCCAGAATCTTTGAGAATATTGGTAACAAGGCAATGGGTCAATAATTCTCAATGCATTTACGATCATTCTTTTTGTACACTGGAACTACTTTTGCTATCTTTGACTTATTAGGAACCAAACCTTGAGACATTGACTTATTGAATATGTCACAAAGCGGATCTGCAATAATTAACATGAATACAATCTTTTACAATTCTAGGAGAAATATCATCTGAGCCAGATGACTTGGATGGTTTTAAGGCCAAAGCATACTTCACAATCTCATGCACAGATGCTGGTCTCAAAAATAAAGAGGATCAGGTATCCTGATTTAACAAATAATTTACAAAATGATGTCTGTACAGGTGGAATTCCTCTGCTAATTCTTGCAGGCAAATTAATGAAATACTTATTGAAATACTCTGCTTTAGCTAAGTCTGATTTTAAGTGTGTGTCTCCATGGAACATTTCATCTGGTATGAGATCTCTTTTTCCCTCCAAAGTAACTCATTTATGTGAGACCAAGTCTTCCGAATATCTTTCTAAGTATTTTTAAAAACATCATAGTATTTTTTTGGTCTTATTTGTACGAACTAAAGTAGTCAATACGTGTTTTTTTTTAAGTCTACATACTTCTTTCTATTTGCCTCATTTCTATGTTTAATGTATATACAATAAAGTTTATTTTTATAATTTATAGACTACAGAAGACCCTGGGTGATCCAAGGTTTTTTACACCTCCTTTTCATGCTCCTTTGAACAAGAGGAAAATGAAATTCATACAAATCAGAGAAAACACTCGAGGAATAATTGTAACTATCATCTGCACTGGTAAGACTATAAAGAAAAGACCAGTCAATTACAGGAAGATTTTGCTTTAAAATTTGAACTCTTTCATCTGTTATCACACGCCTAAACACTGTATCATTCTTCTTGTTATTTGTGAGTGACTTCCCTTTATTGATGCTAAAAATGGGCATATGATCAGATATATCAGAGGAAAAATATTACCAACTTTAACTACATATTGTAGTTTGGGTCCGACTCTGCATACTTACTATAAGGCCCTATATACGGTCTTGCAGAGTTTTTGAAAAAGCTGTGTTGTGGTCACCACAGGCGAATGTAACTAGCATCTTAGTTATTTTCCTTTTTGACTGTCATTTTGTAATTCTGAACGATTTATCTTTTTTCTTGCTTCACTTAATTGCTTTCTTTCTTTTTAGAAGTGAACTGTTCGAGTACTTATATTATAGGCCTTTTATATCTCCTTCTGCTGGCCTTTTATTATTATGCTTGCGAACTCCCAGAAAAGACTGTTGTTGACAAGATTGAGAGAGAAGAGACATAACGCCAAATCAAAATGATCAACTGTCCAGATTTCCTGTGATATCTAAAGTGGAATATGTCGTATTTAATTCATGACAAAAAAAAAAGAAACGATCAGTGCAAATTAATTATCTAGTGTGAGTACTCGTACATAGACGGGACATAGAAGTGTGTCGTATTGGCAGAAATCACAATTCAACATTCAAAATGTATAAAGAAATAACAAGGAGAGGGTTGAATCAACCCTCCCCCCTCGAGATCTCGGCCGTCGATCGCGCAATTGCCATAAACTATAACTATTAAAAAAACATGATAATGCTAATATTTGCGTGAAATCATAAATTTTGCTCCAAGAATCCTATTATTTGGTGATAAAATTCTTTGTAGCATTCCTAACAATGAACTTGAAAAAAAATCATGGTATCAAAATTAGTTGTTTTTTTTTGTATTGTATTGTTTGATGAATTTCTATATTTCTTGTTTTCTATCTTTTGTTGTTATTTTTTTCCGCAAAACTTATGACAGAACCTAATTCAAGCATAATTATGCTAAAATAATTTGATATCATCCGATGAATGTAAAAATAATCATCTTTATTAATGAGGTGAGAAAACTCCATTTCCATAGACTTTGCAAACGAAATCACGTTTTGAGCCATTTTCGGTCTGATAAGCATGTAAAAAAAGGTCGCGCACCGTCGTAACGATATGCCCGATTTTTGCAAAAATGGTTTCAAAGTGTGTTGTGCGTGACTTGAAAGTAAAAATTCGCGCTGCGGAATGGTCTTGGAAAATGTCAAGGGGGTGGGGGTTAACCCAAATCCCACCGGTTTTTTGGACATGTTTGAGGGACATGACCCCCCCCCCCCCCCCCCCTTCTAATCTCGGTCGTGGATCGCGCGATCTTCGCAAAAGTTTGCACTATAACCCCAAGACCAATGTAATCTACAAGACTGTATAGTTAGATTTTTCAAATTTTAATCTATGTATTTTATATTAATTTTATGCTAATTTATGCAAAAATAAATTTTTTGCCTGTAAATATAAAAATAAAGCTCCAAGACTTCTAATTTTTGGTGAACACATTCTTTTCAATGTCCACAACAATAATATTGAAGGAAAAATTGGGCTTCTGCATAATTATTTCGTATGTATTTTATTGTTTATTTCAAAGGGGCGTAGCTTCAAAACGGTATGCCCGCTAGCGACAAATTTGGTCTCAAAAGTTGCGCGATACTTGGAAGAAAAAAATCATATAACATGTCGCGGCGAGAGCATCACGCGTTACGGAATAATCACACGAAACGTGGGGGGGGGGGGAGTGATCGAATTCAGTGGTAGTCGATGCACTCGATCGGCGGATGGCGTGTCAATCATTTTCTGTCTGCAATGTTGTGCATGCGTGTTGAGTGTCATGGTCATCATCAACAGATGGTGAGGACTTCGATGGTTACCACGACACCATACTGATAAATCTGACAAAATTATTTCTCTCTCGAATCCGCCGATATCACCTCAGACTTTTCTATTTCAAAAGACTATATTGCGGTCAATGTCGAGGGGGTCGAAGCAAGCAACAATGACACATTTAGCCTCCTTGATTACATCATTAAGTGAGGCAGTGTTTTATGGACTCTTGCAGTGTGCGTGAAAAAAAAATCTGTTAAACTCTTTAAGAATTGCTTCACTTTTTTTTTAGCAATAAATGATTTAAGTTGATTATTTAAAAATTAGGCACATATCATTCGTTTGTTTTGTTTTATTTCGTATTGACCAATTTAAAATTGTAAGTTTTATGATACTTACTTATAGGCCTAGATAGGTATACTAAAAAAACACACACACACACACACATACAAACGCACATGATATTGTAGTAAACCTCACATATTTAAGAATTGCTTCATTATTCATGCAACAAATGTTATTTGATATCAATTAAAAATGAACAAATATCATTCATGGCTGATTCTGTATTTGCCAGAATTTTTTTTTCTCTATGTGAATTGAAATGACCAATTTGAAATTGTCACGTTTATATTCTTCAAGGCATACAGCTTGTAATTTGTATATCGAGAAATGAAGTAAAAAAAAAAAAAAAAAGAATAAAATGTTTTGGTGCTACCTACGTACAATGACTAACATCTTGATCTAAATACAGTACAAGTAACTCCGACCATAAATTCTCTCCCAGTCAACAATCACAACAATCACCCTGAATCATTATCACTGTAAGTGGGATCATTTTTGATACGACAAAAATATTTCTCTAGTTTTGCAAATACATTGTACTTAAGTTTGACTGCATGTTCCAGAATAGTCGGAAACAGCTAACCACGCATATCGCGCAACACCTGTCAAGAATTGTGAGACACACGCACATGTACACAACTGAGACACACACATGCACACACACACACACACAAACACAACCCCAAGGCGGGTTAGCAGCCAGGTCCTAGTGATTTTTGGGAGGGGCAACAGGTAAGTGGTACTGTATTCACTGGCGTAGCCGGGGGGGGGGGGGGGGGGGGGGCGATGGGGGCGGTCGCCCCCCCCCCCCTAAGATTTGGACCGGGGATTTGGGAGGCGAAAAAAAAAAATGCGTGTATACTGTATGCATGCACATGAAGCGGGTCTCCTTTGCAACCTTTCATCAAATAAGATTTTTTTTTGAATATTTCACTCAAAGTGTGCACCAGATCGTTGAATTTCAATTCAAAATATGCAAAATCTCTCGTGCTTGGGAGGGGGATACCCCCTCCCAAACCCTCCCCCTCTGTGCCTCTTTCCCTAGCTTAGTACACTTTTTAGATTTGCAAAAAAATTATGAATAATTCTGAGTGCACAAGACTTATCACTTATATTCCGAAAACTCAAGGTTCCCTCATGTATAAGGGGAGTTTCCCCTTTTAATCGACCCTTTCCTCCCTCAGTCCCCCCCCCCCCCCATCAGTTTTTTTTTTTTTTTTTTTTTTTTTTTTTTTTGGTTGGTGATTTCCCAAATGTTGATTCCATCAAATATGCGTATACGAGATATCTCACAACCTTAAAAAGGCAAAAGCTCCATCGGAAGGGAAGGGTGGAGATAACACTCGCCCACGCCTTCTTCCTGCTCGCCCGCCCCTCCCCCCCCCCCCCCTACCCTTCCGCCATGCATAGAAGTAGACTGTGGCTATACCCAGATCGCTTTATTTCAATTCTAAAAACGCAAAAGCTCCGCGAGCGGGAGGGGAAATCCCCCTTCCCCTAAGCTCTACCTCACTAGACTTTATACATACACACAGATGGTGCACATTCGGAATAAGAGCTAAATTCCGTGATTTTAACACTTCGATGAAAAAGTATTGCACCAAAAATGTGCACCAGATCGCTGAATTTCAGGTCTGAAAACGCAAAATCACGTTCGTGTGGGAGGGGATATGCCCCTATCTACACCCTCGTGTGCATGCTTTTTCTGTTTGATTGCTGAACAGACAGCGTTCATGATATTCAGTGTAAGAATTAATACAAGAAGATTATTTAAATGATACCATTTTATAGGCAAATTGTTCAATAATAATCTACACTAAAATATACTGCAACCTTAAACAAGTGGGACTGTTTCAACTCGTTAAAACACGCAAAAACATGCATCAAATTGCACCATTTGCAACATCAAAATGCAAAAAGTTCTCACCGTGGGAAGGGGGGGGGGGGACACCCCCCTCCCACACCCTCCCCTCCCCCTTCGCTCGCTCCGCTTGTTCGGGTTCAGTCGCGTTCATGATATTCAGTGAAAAGAATTAATACAAGAAGATTATTTAAATGATACCATTTTATAGGCAAATTGTTCAATAATAATCTACATCAAAATACACTGCTACCAAACAAATGTTACTGTTTCACGTCGATAAAACGCGCAAAAACATGCATCAAATTGCACCATTTGCAACATCAAAATGCAAAAAGTTCGCCCACACCTACCCCACACACCTTCCCCCCTCCCACACCCTCCCCTCCCCCTTCGCTCGCTCCGTTCGCTCGGGTTCAGTCGCGTTCATGATATTCAGTGAAAAAGAATTAATACAAGAAGTGTATTTAAATCATACCATATTATAGGCAAATTGTTCAATGATAATTCCTAAATTATGCGAATAATATTATGAAGTATAATTTGAATTCTATTAATAACAATGAAGTACAAGATGAAGAGGGTCCCACCCAACGCGTTGCGGGTTCATAACATATTGTTTGATAACCCTCCCTCTCTCTTCTCGTCAAAGAAACTGTCAACTCATTTGCCATACTACCTGCGGTCGCAACTTCCGTGACCAGGCTCATTACTTTACTGTCTGGCTTCATGCCTGTAAGATATATATGACTGATCCGGATGAATAATTGTTGATACGTATTCTGTTCAATGTTAGTGGAGACTGACGTTGAGTGATCGTGTGAATGTTTGGATACTGCCTCGCATACTTTAAAAAGATGTCGAATAGTGGGAATACCTGCTATTTATAGGGACTGGGGTGCCAAACTCATTATCATAACAAAAGACTTTGAATTTCCTTTGTGTGATCTCTCTGCCAAAGCACGCAGGAATATGCTAACCCTCTGAAAGCTTGTACGAAGTGTTATGTAATAGAATCTACAGTAAAGTATACTGCAACCTTAAACAAGTGGGACTGTTTCAACTCGCTCGGGTTCAGTCGCGTTCATGATATTCAGTGAAAAGAAGTAGTACTAGAAGTGTTTTTAAATGATACCATTTTATAGGCAAATTGTTCAATAATAATCTACACCAAAATATACTGCTACCTTAAACAAGTGGGACTGTTTCACATCGATAAAACGCGCAAAAACATGCATCAAATTGCACCATTTGCAACATCAAAATGCAAAAAGTTCTTACCGTGGGAGGGGGGACACCCCCCTCCCACACCCTCCCCTCCCCCAGCGCTCGCTCCGTTCGCTCGGGTTCAGTCGCGTTCATGATATTCAGTGAAAAGAATTAATACAAGAAGTGTATTTAAATCATGCCATATTATAGGCAAATTGTTCAATGATAATCTACAGTAAAGTATACTGCAACCTTAAACAAGTGGGACTGTTTCAACTCGTTAAAACACGCAAAAACATGCATCAAAATGCACCATTTGCAACATCAAAATGCAAAAAGTTCTTACCGTGGGAGGGGGGACACCCCCTCCCACACCCTCCCCTCCCCCTTCGCTCGCTCCGTTCGCTCGGGTTCAGTCGCGTTCATGATATTCAGTGAAAAAGAATTAATACAAGAAGTGTATTTAAATCATACCATATTATAGGCAAATTGTTCAATGATAATCTACAGTAAAGTATACTGCAACCTTAAACAAGTGGGACTGTTTCAACTCGTTAAAACACGCAAAACATGCATCAAATTGCACCAT